>NC_086171.1:41966248-42266248 GCF_023053635.1 Elgaria multicarinata webbii | reverse complement strand
ATTTAAGGGTAAGGTTAAAGTACATTTTTTTTTGCCCTCTTCATGCCAAAAATGCCCACTAATTTCTTAATTACCATTTATATATCAATCCAATTCAGTTTTTCTTATAATTTATCTAAGTCTCATACATTGGATTCACATGCTTCTTTCCTCTCTTTCCCCATCTTAATAATAAAATCCATGAACAAATACATCATTTTTCTCTGTCTCTTTCAGATGTTCTAGCAAAGGTTTCCATTCCAACATAAACATTTGATTTTTTGAAAAACATTTTAAAAAACAAACAACTTCCATGATTTTTTTAAGGATCATTGGACATTTTAATTTTTAGTCTGCTGAGAATATGTTGAAAAGCTCCTTCACAGGAATTCAGTTTCCAGGGTTGTAGGAATTGTGAAACCATAACAATTAAACAGATTTTGGAAGTGTTCTTAGCCGCTGTGTACATGCCAAGGTGAATATAATCAGAATATCATTTGTTTTAGGCTGATGCAAGTTGGAGAAGAATTTTGTGGTAGCAAGTCTGAGGTTTTGCAAGAATCCATTAGAAAACAAAGTGTTAATTATTTCAAAAACTACCACAGGTAAGTTTTTCTATATTTGCTATCAGTTCTTGGGGTCATTTTTTCTTGGTAAGTGCAAACTTTAAAAAAATGAAAAATGGGTTCTTCACATGAAACATTTAAATGTAAGTATTGATCAAAATTCTTTCTGAAAAGTTTTCTTGATGAAGGCTGTGATAGTCTACTTCAGCTGAAAATCGATTGTTTTCATGGTGCCATAATTTCTATTGATATCCCAGTAGTGTCTGGATCCCAATGACTCTTTCTCATATTACATAGCAACACACTCAGGTTTGCCACAGAGTTCAGGAACACAGAAACTTGCCTTATACCAGGGCAGATTACTTGTCCATCTAGTCCAGTACTGCATACTCTGTCTGACAGGAACTCTCCAGGATTTCAGGCAGAGAGCTTTGCATTCACCGTTTATCTGACCGTTTATCTGGAGATTCTGTTTTAAGAGCATGTCCCTACCACTGAGGTACAGTCTACTGAAAATAAACCTATGCCTACCTAAATCTTGAGCTGCTTATTTAGGAAAATATTCACCTACATTTCCATAAACTTACAGAATAAAAAATATAACCGGAAAACTATTTAATGTAGAGACATAACAATTGCTATCAAAGAGGTAATCTGCAAATCTTTGCTATTATTTCTTGCATAAACTATGAGAACAGAAAGTTAGAAATATTGGGGGGGAATGTTTTTAACTATTTCACTCCTTTTGTCAGTTGGATAATTGTTTTGCCTGATTGGGAAGGGTGGGTGGACATGCGTGTTGAAAGGTGCTAGACAAATAAGTATACTTCACCCTGTTCTTCTGAGTAGTCAGAGTAAATAGTTCATGACAGTGATTGTTGCATATTGACATTGAGAGGGAGCTACTGAGCCTGTTCAGAAGACACCTTAAACCATGGCTTTAACAACAGTGAATAACGTTTTTTTGCTCTATTCACCATGGTTAAAGCTGTGGTTTAAGGTATCTTCTGAACACAGCCTGGCTTTCTGGCTTAACCACCGCGGTTAAAGCCGTGGTTTAAGGTGTCTTCTGAATGGGGCCATCGTGATCTAACTTGTTCATGTCATTGTCAGAGCCCTTTTGAAGGGGTAATGGTTTCCATCAGGCTGTAAAAAATATACACATACTGTGAATCACCTAAAGCTTTTAGGAGTTTTAGGGTTTCCACTTCCAAGTGCATTCCAGCTCTTGCTTCTCATTGTGTGCTTAATTAAGAAACGTTAGATGCTTTTGAAGATGCATTAGTGCATAAAAGCTGTCCATCTGGGAGCTGTTCAAAGAGCATTGTCTTTCAGTCGTTCTCCTTGACATATGTAGACAAGTGAGCCGTAGCTGTAGTACTAAAGTCAACAAGCTATAATATAGAGATGACATCAAGAACACTGATTTATATAATCTGTGATGCAGACTGAACACCTGAGGCATTTTATTGGGAATCATAGAATAGCAGAATTGGAAGGAGCCTATAAGGCCATTGAGCCCAACCCCCTGCTCAGTGCAGGAATCCACCTTAAAGCATACCTGACAGGTGTTTGTCCAGCTGCCTCTTGAAGGCCTTTAGTGTGGGAGAGGCCACAACCTCCCTAGGTAACTAGTTCCATAGTCATATAGAATCATAGATTATGATTATAGAACTATAGAACTATGGTTATTTTGGAGAATGAGTGTTTATTCAGTGGTGGCCAGGGAAAGGAATTGGCTACCTCACTCGTAAAGAGCACCTTTGGGCAAGGGTCACCCAGGTTTCCAGAAATAACTGACGGTTTTGCCCTTTCAGTGTCAAAATCAGATAACATCTAATTTCATGGAAGTAGAGTATAGTTGATATCCAGAGGAAGAAAGCCAGTGTTGTGTAGTGGACTGGGGTATTCTAGGCTCAGATTCCAGTTCAGCCAAGAAGCTCACTGTTTCACAGCCTAACAGTGTCTTGTGGGGATAAAATAGGTGTTAGAGGGGCATACAGGGGCCTGAGCAAATTACAGGAAAAGTGGGGGTAAAATGTAATAATGTTAAGTAGTGAAAGGTGAGAGTTAGGCCATGAGTTCAGAGGTTCGAATGCGTATTGACATAAATACTGTAGAATGTGTTAAAATTTGGATTTTGGCATTCTCAGTAATTCAGTCTTTATTTTTTAAAGTACATTTTGGGCCTCTGTTATTGTGGATGAAGTTCAGTTGGTTTCTCTTCTTTCTTCACTGCTCTGCATTTTATCTGGGTTTTGTTGTTTGTTTTATCAGCTTTTTGTGTGTTTCTATTTAATGATTTCTGTTTTTTTGTTAGCTTGCGCATTTACATGGAAAAATGGGATATATATTTTATTGCCACTACTACAAGTTTTCATTGTATTCAGGCAGTGTCTGTTGAGATTCCAAATGTTCAAAGCTCTTTCTTAAGATTGCAGTGAGACATGAAGAACTTCAAGTTCGTTGCACAGTCCTTTCCTAGGGTTGGCTCCGGAAGAGCATGAGTGGGGTTCAGCTTGCACAACAAGGTTCCCCCCCTCCAATGAAACCCTCTATCTTCCCTTCAAAACTTGAGGTTCACGTGAACCTTCAGAACAGTGTGAGATGGGGCATGGAAGCGGGAACAGCGGGAAAGGGGAATTGGCATCATTCAGGGCCTGGCCCAGCCCAAGGCAGGTTGCCGCTTGAAGTACAGGGGACCCGCTGCTCTCCCATGGCCCCCACTCCTCTGCCCCCGCTCACGTACGCCCAAGAAGCAGCAGCTGCTTGGTTGCCCATGCGTCTTGCCACACCTTGCCTCCCAACCCTGCCCACCGCTGCGCAACTTATTTTCCGAGTGTGGCACACACACCTGCGTCGCCAGTGTGCTGCCTCCGGAAGGCCTTTCTGCCTTCAGGATCCACGCAGCGCTCGCACACTTGTCCAGCGCAGCTCTTGAAGGCAGAAAGACCTCACAGAGGCAACGTGCTGGTTGTGATGGGTCCCCGCTAAGGAAAGTAAGCATGCTGGCAGGCAGGGTGGGGAACACAAGGAGCTGCGCCCGCTTCCTTCCGTTTAATGGTAAGGCTGGTGCCGGTGCACCGCAGAACAGCATCCGCAAGGGCTGTTAACCCTTGCCTTGCTGTGCTGAGGCTGCCTTGCCCAGGACGACCAGGTGAGCCTTCCTGGCATGGGCGTGAGGGAGCAGCGGCACAGATTTGCTGCACTTTCCACTCCTCACCGCCTCTTGCAGGAGCTTCCTGTTTAGGGCATTCCTGCTTACGCAAAGTAACCTTGTATCCAGCCCGTGATCCTTCCAAAAGGCATTTCATGTCTTTAAAACAGGGCTGTTGAACCTTTTTCAAACCAAGAGTCAAATTCCATTTTGGAGAATTTCTCAAGGGCTGCTTTCCAGTGCTTGGGTGGGTCATAGGTAAAAAAGGGTGAAGCCAAGATACCAAAAATACCAGCATGTCTTGGCTTAAAGTTCTTACTGCCAGTAACGTAGGAGAAGCATTGCAAGCTTTTAGAATGGGTGGGGTAGAGGAAACTGCACAAACACCAGGAACCGCCCCCCCCCCCGAAAATCAGTGGTTGAGTGAAAGAGATGTGGCCATCTGGAGAACTCCGGAAGGCCACATTTGCTGGCTGGTCCTGACGTTCTGCACCCATGCTTGAAAACATGGATGCCGAACCCTGAATAAAACCACTCTGCTCATCACTGTGCTGTGCACATCACCCATCCAGTGAAGACTTATTCAGGTCTTCTATCGCTCACTGCTTTTGGTTCTACCCACATAATGCCACTGAGTTTCTGGGCAGCATGGATGGGATACAATTTCGCTCAACTTCCCACCAGACTCTCAAGTCCTGTGTGTCTGTGTGGCTGCAGGAGATCCATTCTGGAGATCTCCATAGTAGAGGGGGAAATGTGATCAGTTCCTTAATGGAAGCATCATGAAAATATTCAGGGAAATTCTTAAATGGAAATGCAACTAGATTCATTCAGATTCCCCCCCCCCCCCAATATTGTGATGCTTCTTCATTTCTTGACTATAGCTAGCTTTTTTGTACCGTGTGCCTTTGCTGACCCTCAGTTGTTTGTTTCAGAACCCGCCTTGAGGAGCTGCGGATGTTCTTAGAGAACGAGACATGGGAGCTTTGTCCCGTTAAATCAAGCTTCAGCATATTGCAGCTTCATGTAAGTCCCAACCATGCTAAAAGCAGGAATGGGATAAATGCTTGGTGTATATGTATGGTTAAGGCTATTTTGGTCAAGACTGGTGAAATACTTGCTGCCATCTTAAATTCCAAGGTATGGATGGTGTGGTTGTATTGTACAAATGTGCCAGGATGTGCTACGGTGGCCATGCTGGGAACAGCCTGCAGGCTTTGCAATATTGGCTTTTTGTACCACGCTCTAGTTCAGCCTTCCTCAACCTGGGGCGCTCCAGATGTGTTGGACTGCATCTCCCAGAATGCCCCAGCCGGCAGAGCTGGCTGGGGCATTCTGGGAGTTGTAGTCCAACACGTCTGGAGTGCCCCAGGTTGAGGAAGGCTACTCTAGTTTATGCTTCAACAACTTTTGTCATGATTTAAAATGACTGATACGCAGCGGGAAAAGAATAGAAACGGGTTTTGTATGATAATCACATGCCAATCTAACATTTAATTAATTACTTTATTTACATATTTATTAAATTTATAATTTAATAAATTATTTTTATTAAATAAATAATTTATTACCCTCCACCTACCAGCATTGGAGGCTGGTGGCTCTGATTTTGGTGGGGTTGTGAATTCCTTCTGGGTTTTAGAACCAGCCAGAACTCTAAAAAAAGCAATCCAAGGTGCTAAACGCTATCATGAAAATAGGTTCAGCATTTTGGATGGGTGTTTTAGAGTTCTGCTTGGTTCTGACTAAAACCCAGAATGGATTCACAGCCCCACTGAAATTGGAGCCGCTCCACTGCCTACCAGGAACTGGATGCGATGTCTAATAAAAGTCTCATTAAAACTCTGCATAAAACAAACAAATGCAAGGAGCAGTCCCACCCCCCCACCATCCACTTCAATAAACCTTGAGGGCAGCATAACCGTTGTTTAAAGAGACCATTATCATTCACAGTGCCAAAGCTGGCATGCAAGGGCTAAGTGTGCTGGTCAGGGGCTAGTTCTTGGCTTCCTAAACCAAAGTTTCAGAATTTGAGAACATTTGTGTCCAAAAAGTTTCCAAGCATTGCTAAGGTGAAGCCTAAATATAAAAATGCAGAGGAACACACAGCCAGTTTTGTTCTTGAGAGCCCAAGTGCTTCCTCTTCCCCTGGGGTTGCATGAAAATTGCAACAGGAGTGTCACAGCATAAAGTGTGGTGTATTGGCTAAGGTGTTGGACTGGGAATCGGGAGATCCGGGTTCTAGTCCCCACTCAGCCATGGAAACCCACTGGGTGACTTTGGGCCAGTCACAGACTCTCAGCCCAACCTACCTCACAGGGTCGTTGTTGTGAGGTTAACATGGAGAGGAGGAGGAGGAGGAGGATTATGTACACCGCCTTGGGTTCCTTGGAGGCCAAAAGGCGGGATATAAATGTAATAAATAAACAAACAAATAAAGGATTCTTGCTGTTGAATTTGTGCAGTAGGTGTCAGGGCTAAGTTTCAGCATGCCCTAGGGGAGGGATGGGGGGATCGAATTGCCCCCACCAGGCTGTTCATGAGCCAGATGATTTCCCTGGGCATGGGCATGCCCACTAATGTCATCACCCCGCTGCCTGTTTTACCTTTCTCTGCACAGAGAAATGGACGTGGCTGGTGCTGGGTGGAGCAGTTTCTGCCAGTGCTGCCTGAGTTGGGTGCCTGCTTTGTGTGCCTCTCAGGCGTCCCAGTGCCCATCCAGTCCCCAGCTTGGCATGCACCTGCGTTCCTGTTCTTATCTCCAGTCTATGATCAGAGAGAAGAGGGTATTTCCCTGTGCACTGCTTGCTCCTCTGCGCACCGTTCACCCTCCAACCACAGGTCAAAGATAACTATGAGGGGTCCTCCATAGAATACAGCTTGGAGGTTAAGCCCTATACTCTGGAAATATCCAAGGAGGCTCCATTAGGCCCTCTGGTTAGAGGTTCCCCATCCCTGCCCTGGGGGACAATGTAGCAGAAGAATATATTATAAATTTTATATTTACATTATCCTGTCTCTAGCTTCATTTGGGTTCCCCGCCCCCTCACAGAACCCTCAAATCCATCTCTTTTTGGGTTTCATGCATTGCTCAGTTAATGTGTGAGTCATTTCTTTGTTGATAGATCCTAGATCACCAGCCATCACGGAGGGTGTGACATACCAGTTTCTCTTTTACAGAGATTATTAAAGCAGCCTGAGATCCAGTTATGCATGAGCAGTTCCCATGCTACTCTGCTAATATATGAAGTGACCCCATGAATAAGAGTGAACAAGTTATAATTCAGTGAGCCTGGCTGGAATTATTCATCCAAAATTGAGAGTTATGCTCACTCTCTTGCACAAGTGTAAGCAAGAAAACTGTTCTAGAACTGTTACAGTAATGTGTGAACTTGTGCGCAACACATTTATGGAACAGCACTGTTGGTGATCTTCTTTCTGCTAAATGAATCCAACCGTTTGGCTGCATTTTGATGTCCCACCAAACCATAGTTTAGCATGACAAGAGCTTGCATGCCCCTCTCTTCTCCTGTAGCATGATCAGGCATAATGTAGCCTGGCGCCTACACTGTACTCCTTTCGTTGCCAGCTGAAGACCTTTTTATTCTCTCAGTATTTTAACACTTAATTTTAACTTAAATTTAAATTTTACTGTTCTAATTCTGAATTTTAATCTTATATCAATTTCTGCTGCATGGTTTAATCCTGGTTGTGCTTTTAATACTGTATTTTGTATTTGTGTTTTTAGGCTGTTGTTTGTTTTATTATGGTTTTAATTTTTCTGAACTGCCCAGAGAGCTTCGGCTATTGGGCGGTATAAAAATAAATAAATAAATAAATAAAACTTACTTCTGATTTGGTTTAAGCACAGTTCAAGGTCTCATCTGAATCCTAAACTGTGGTTAAGGATCCTAATGACCTGTGGTTTGAAGTTGGCTCATGTCAAGCAAACCGTGGGTAAGATAAACCACAGTTTGTCAGGTTTGGAGGACATGACAAGCTGCAGTTAAGCTAACACAGAAACAAAAGGTTCCAAACTCTTCCTTGTGACTGCACTGGGAAGAGGAGGGGGAGCATGAACGCCTAAGGCTTGCTGTGTCTCACTCTCATTAAGCTAAACTATGGTTTTAGTGTGATGTCCAACTGGGCCTTTATCTTTGCATCTGTGAATCCCATACTACTTCAAATATTCAAGGCAGTAATAAATCAGAAGTTATGATAAATAAATTGGTAAAGAGCACTTTTGGCAGTCTCTGGAAACTAAAATTCATGTACAGTTGACACCCTTTCAAAAAAAAAAAATGTTTATATTGATGTATTTTTAAATAGGTGAAAAGCCAGAGGCCTTATAATTCCCCTAGTTGTTCACTTTTAAGTCTCTGGTCACATAATTCATCACAATACACGATACACTAATTAACTTAATCTGTGTTTTGAAAGACTTTCATTTCTAAACTGCGGGATGTGTTGACTGCGATAATTGGACAAGTCTGTTAAAATTATATAAGCATCAAATTAACCATTAGGTTAAAAAAGGAAAATCTAAGAATACAACCCATATTAGCTGAAAGACTAATGTCAAGGCGCTTGTCCAAAAGATGCTCCTTAATTATATGGATCAATATTTAGACTGCGTGGCAGAGTCTATAAATTATCTTCCATTTGTGTTAATAGGAATTTAAGTTCATGGCACAGTCACGTTCCCCTTCTGTGTCGCCAAGCAAACAGCCTGCTTCGGAAATAGAGGGAGCCATAACTTTATTTGAACAGTATTGTAATGGAGGGAACCCCTTTGAAATCCAAGCCAATAACAAGGACGATGAGACCGAAGATGTGCTGGCTTCTAATGGGGTAAGTAAGGAAACACTTTTATAAGCTCTTAAGTCTTGCGGCGTAGGGCACAGTATTTTTAACCTGCTAATTTTAAAAAAGAGAGATGGCAAAAATAATGCCGTATAACCCCATGCCAGTTCTCAAAACATAAAACTCAGATTTTTGTTCGTCTATTTTGAAGAATCGACATTTCTGTGCAAAGTCAGCCTCTTTGCTGTGAAATGGATCAGTATATTTTTCTGCCAAATTAATGTTCCTGAAAGCTTTGTTAGCCATGCGCCACTTAGAGCAGAATTATTATTATTATTATTATTATTTATTTATTTATTTATTTATTTATATAGCACTATCAATGTACATGGTGCTGTACAGAGTAAAACAGTAAAATAGCAAAACCCTGCCGCATAGGCTTACATTCTAAAACAATAAGAAGGGGAAGAGAATGCACCAAACAGGCACAGGGTAGAGTAAAACAGAAGCAGGACAATGCAATGTTATCACTAGGCAATTAGATTGAATGACTAATTTTTTTCTATGTAGGCTCTTCTGTTAATATCAGCCTGTTTAGCTTCTTGTGGTTCAGTAGGGAATGCACTTTTCAGTTTGATCTGCCTGTATCTTTTGTATATAAACACATGCTATGGAAAATCATTTTATTTAAAAATATTGATATCTTGCCTTTCCATCCACAAGGCAGCTTAACATCTGTATACAAGCAACCTCATAAATCAATAAAACCACAGCACAGCTGTAACAAAACTGCTGAATTAAGCACAGCACAGCTGAATTAACATCTACATAAAGCACAGTATTTCTAGATATTCTCAGAAAAAGAAGGTTCTCAACTTGTCAAGATTGTTCCTGAGTATCCTCTTCAGAATGGAGCTTGTACTGTTCTGTGGTATACTCCAGAGTTGAGAGCAAAGTAGGAGATGGCATGAATGCTGATAGAAAAAAAACTCCTAGTGGATGCAATCCAAGACTGGTCATGTATATTCAGGGGCACTGAGGATGGCAAAGAAACAGCATTCTTGGTGCCTCCGTTGAATCCTCTATACCCTGCCCAGTGGAGCTTTTCAGGGTTATCCGGGGCCTGTTGCATGCTTGCCCTATGGAGACTAAAGCCGACTGTAATAGGTTTGCTAGGCACTTGTATGATAACATCTCTTGCATCTGCTGGGACTTAGTCTCTAGTGTTACAGCAGGTGAATCAGATAAGCAATGCAGAGCACAGCATTGTCCTGGTTTTTTTGGATGAGTTTCAGATGGTAAAGCTCAAACATGTTGACAATATTCTTGCCCTTCTTGGCTTATTAAAAACTGGCTTGGAAGGAACAGCCAGCTGGGGCAGGGAGGTGATTAATGCCTTCTTGCAAGAGGAATTGATCCTAGGCAGTCTGAAAGAGATGGTGGTGAGACCCCTCCTGAAGAAACCCTCCCGGGACGCAGAAATCTTAATAATTTTAGGCCGATGGCAAATGTCCCTTTCTAGGGCAGGGTTCTTTAGTAGGTGTTGCCAAACAGCTGTAGATGCACTTGGATGATACTGATTATCTAGATTAATTTTTGTCAGGGTTAAGGCCAGGTTTTGGCATGGTAATAGCCTTGGTCACCTTGTACAATAATCTTTGTCAGGAATGAGATGGGCATATGACCTTGTCTCCTTGATCACTCAATGGCTCTCTATACCATCCTTCATAGTATCCTTTAGAGATAACTGTCTGAATTGGGAGCGGAGGTACTGCATTGCGATGGTTTTGCTTCTACTTGGATGGTCAGCTCCAGAAGGTGGTGCTTGGTCCTATGCATTCTTCAGTATCAGGTTCTGGAGGGTTCGATTTTGACCTCCATGCTACTCAACATCTACATGAAACCATTGAGTGGGGTCATCCAGAGTTTTGGAGTGTGCTGTCAATCAGCATGTGGATGACATGCAGCAATCTATTTCCTTGCCTTCATCAAGAGAGGCTTTGGATGTGCTAGATTGGTGCCTGGTTGTGGCAGTGGGCTGGATGAGTGCTTGTGGCTTGTTTGGAAAAAATAAACCACACTTCATGGTTAACAATCCACTCCGCAGAAAATGTGCTGCAGGCAGACAACATGACAGCCTGCAGAAAATGCACTGTGTTCAGACAACACGTTATTCACCCTGCGGAAAATGCACAGTGTTCAGACTATATGATAACCTATAGTGGATTAGTGTGTTGTGTGAACCCAGTCTCTCTCTCTCTCTCCCTACCCCTAGGTGACCATGCAACTTAACTTTAATCCACAAAAACTTATACTACAATACAATTGTTAGTCTTTAAGGTAGTAAAAGACACTCTTGGTTGGATCCAGGATCTGCCTTACATAAGAGGAAGGACTCCGCTCACAGAAGGTCCCCTTGCCTGATTTTGGGTGATCCCCCTCCCCACAGCTCACTCCATTTAGCAGGATCCCCTGAATCTCTGTGTGGCATTTTCAGGGGGTTGGAGGGCCTGCTGTGGGAAGGAGGGGGTGGGGAAGTCCCCTTCTGTCAGTGCACTTGATCCAGATTAAATTTGGATCCAACCCTTTTCTTGGTTTTACTTCATCAGACCAATGGAACTACCACTCCAGACACCTGTGTAATTTATATATGGATCTCCTCTAAAACCGCTGCTGCTAGCTGAAGTTCAAGTGAGCCTCTTTCAAGCAAATGCCCAGCCACTGGTTTATTTTTGCTTTTTGTGCATACAATTCCAGATGATGAGATTAATGTTCAAATTCATGATTAATCCCTATCGGGGATGGCCTTTCCTCTGCTAGAAAGACTTGCGTCAGCTTTAGGTAGAATTAGGACTATCTTCAGAAACATCCACTTGGGGGCACAATGATCACATCTACTCTCAGTTGGCTATGCCTTTTTGTAAGTGGTGTTGCTCTTCTTCTGTAACCTTGTTTTGGATTGTCTGTGGTAATGCTAAGTGGTATTCTATTTATTATAAAGACTGACAGATGTTGGCTTTGCAGAGTTTGCTGTTTTTCTCCATTGCTGTTACTACTTGCAAGAATACACCTAAATTTATAGCATTTTGTATTACCAAATCCTCAGAGTGACATGAAAATGAATTTGTGTTGGGCAATCTTTTGGCTTGTCTTTGGCATTTGTAATACAGAACATTCTGTGAGGAGGAAATTAGAAAACTAAAAAAAGAGAGAGAGTTATATACATGTTTTCCTTAAAACTGATTGGACAGGGTTAGATTTGCGGACGTTATAAGTGGGTTTCATTAATCTTACACATGGCAGTAATTTATTTGAAGGTACTTAGCTAGTATTTTAAATCATGGTGATTTGAAATTTATCACCATTTAATAGCATCTTATATTTAGACCAAGTTTCAGTTGCATAGTTTCTCTTTCTAAACTGAAAGCTGCTCTTGTTAGTGGTTGAGCATTAAAATATTTTAAAGAAAATTGCTGATTATTGGTTGGATCCAGGATCTGCTGTCTGCAAGAGTAAGGCTCTCTGTCCACAAGAGAAAGGGCTACACTTGTAGAAGGTCTCTCTGCCTCATCCCTCCCCCTGCCTCCCACATCACAGTTCACCCCATTCATTAGGGTCTCCTGACTCTCTTGGCCCGTTCAGAAGACACCTTGAACCATGGCTTTAACCATGGCTTTAATCATGCCAGAAAGCCAGGCTGTGTTCAGAAGACACCTTAAACCACAGCTTTAACTATGGTGAATAAGGACTTTTGCTTTATTCACCATGGTTAAAGCCATGGTTTAAGGTGTCTTCTGAACACTTCCTGGCTTTCTGGCTTAACCACCGTGGTTAAAGCCATGTGTTAAGGTGTCTTCTGAACAGGGCCTCTGTGTAGCATTTTCAGGGGGCTGGAGGGGCTGTTCTGGGAAAGAGGGGTGAGGAAGTCCACCTCTGTCCGTGCAGTTGATCCAGGATTAATCTGATTCCATCCCTATAATTTGTTCTTACTTTGTTTAAAATGTCTGGTCTGTCCCATCCCTGGAGCTCTGCTGGTTACATTGGGATGAAACACATTTTACCAAGGACAGTCATGTGAGAGACACACCCTCCTCTAGTATCTCATAAGTTGCTGACTAGACCAAATATTTGTTCCTGTTAGGAAATCTATGGATAGTATGCAGTGGTGTCCCACCACTAGACTTAATGGCATTGCTCTAGCCTAAACTAGTGCCTGGACAAAGTAGCTGGTGCAATGGGTTCCTGTTGCGCAACTGTCGGTTTATGCTAGCACAGCATGAATACCGAAATGAGAACGCACTGTTCTATCCTTCCCTATAATATTGTAGCTTTGTTTTATGTATATTCTCTTGTCTTGTGAGCAGAGTGTCTTGTCATTCGTCAGGAGAGGAATGAGATTCTTGTGATATTGGACGGCATATAAATGTTTTAATAAAAAAGACCTCTGTGCAGAGTTTAAGTCTGAGGACTACTGAGTCGTTTTATGTGCATTCTGGGCTGTTGTGAAGGAACTGAAAGCTCTTACATTTTATTTTGATAGTATGAATCGGATGAGCAGGAAAAGAGTGCCTATCAAGAGTATGATAGTGACAGCGATGTTCCTGAAGAACTGAAAAGGGACTTTGTTGATGAGCAGACTGGAGATGCCCCTGTAAAAAGGTACCTTGAATACATCCTCTGAATTTCATGAAGATTTATTTATCATGACATGAATAGGAATAAATATCTGTCTATCGACTCATTCTTATTGAGACTTTGAAAGATATAGAGTAGCCTTTTCAAACGCCTTATCATCCAGGGAACCATTTCCACAACAGTTGGTCACAGGGCCTTCCCTGATTTTGAGTGTCTCATAAAGGATGATGATGATGATTGCCATAGTGAGGCAGTGGGATTTTCTGTTTCAGGTGCCAAGTAACCATCCATGCTTGGGTACTTTAAATATTGATTTTGAGGGGATGGGATGACCATTTGCTGGTTCTGTATCAGATAGCAAAATGCCTCAGTCTGGTTCTGTGCAACAGCTCCGGGCATTTGCTGTGGAAGTCTTGTGCAGTGTAGTTGACTCTAGGGTCGTGTTGTAGGACACGCTCTCTTTAAAGAGATAGCTGACCAGGTCTGTTGGCCGAACATCTATCTGTGTAAACCTGAGCTTGTGCAGCTCTTCTTTGTAGGGGAATATTGGTTGGAATTGGGCAAACATCTTTAAAAGGGTCTTGTCTACCATTACTGATCTTCTCACCAGTGTACCCCTGATAACTATCTGAGGAACCTCAGGGTTTCCCAGGACACCATTTAAACACTTCCACGTGCCTAACAAAAAGTATAAAATCAAGCTACTAGAAATAATGTAACAGTAAATTAAATGCTAATAACAATCCCTATCATAGAAACAACAATAACAGCAGAAAAAGACAAATCAATCATTTCAAGCAGAGGAGGATAAAAGCTTGTTCATGTGGCATCTGAAAGTCAGTAGAGTAGATGTTGAGCAAGTCTGCGGGGAGATTATTCCATAGCCGGGATGCTGCCTCAGAAAAGGCTCCATCTCTGGTTGTGATTAGCCTCACCTCTAAAAGCAGGGGCCACCCAGAGCAGAGCCTATGAGGGTGAACTCAGAGTGGCCAAGTTCACCTGGGAGCAGGCAGCCCTTCAGGGTAATGCAGGCCTCTGACATGGATGGAACATGGCCTCTTAGCATACTGATCAGTGGTGACGTAGAGTCAAACAGAAACGAATAAGGGTCATGTTGAGAACCATGAGAAAATAAATATTTATAGAGAATTTTGGTGTTGCAGCTTTTATGGTACAAATCAATGAGAGCTTGGTTTGATCCTTCTGGTTCTTGTAGTTCTTATATGGAGAATAGTGGGGGAAAGTGGATGGGGGCACTGCAAACTTTATCTTCAGCCCAGCTTCATTTTTTACACTATTCAGCTATTCCCCATTGATCACTTAATGGGGTGGGGGAGCTTTTGAAAGTTTGGATGCACTGGAATTGATGCTTTCAAAGAGCTCTTCACTCGCTCCTTGCCTGGGTGGAACAGGCTTTGTGAGCTCCATGAAAGGCAGGCAACAGTTGCATTTGTGAGCCAGTGTGATGTAGTGGCTAAGGTGTTGGACTGGGAGTCAGGAGATCCGGGTTCTAGTCCCCACTTGGCCATGGAAACCCACTGGGTGGCCTTGGGCCAGTCGGACTCTCTTGTTGTTGTGAGGATAACGTGGAGGGGAGGAGGATTATGTATGCCGCCTTGGGTTCCTTGGAGGAAAAAAGGTGGGATATAAATGTTATAAATAAAATAAATAAAAAAATAATGTGGCCCATGAGTTGCCCACTCCTGCAGTAAAGTCTACATCTGGTTTGAGGCAAGCTAATTCTTCAGAAGCAAGCAGTCATTCCTGATGTGAAAGATGCTTCTCCAAATAGAATACTAGCATGGTAAAGTGGCTCATTTAAGGTGGCTGCTGCTTCATTCTAGGCAAAATGTTTGACACCTGAATTGCAGACATGAAAAGTTGGATTCTCTGACAACTCAGGCAGTTACAGATGAAATGCTTGGTCTTCCTTTTTTGAATCTCCATTTAAAGTTTCTGGTAATATATGACATTTTTGGTGAGGTTGTACTATAATCTTCCTCATTTCTGGCAAAGTTAAACAGGGGAAGTAAAATCACTTTGCCAAGGTCACTGAAAGAGCCAGAATAATTTGAATTTAGAACTCATAATTTAAATTTAAAGTTTCATTCTCCACTTTTTAAAATTAGAAACTGGACTCGTGTGTGTGTGTGTGTGTGTGTGTGTGTATAAATGTTGCATACCAGCACAAAGAAAATATAAAAGGATTATCATTTTTCCCCTCATCTGTGTGGTGTAGCATATTTGTATGTACTTACAACAATTGTATTTTTAACCTAGTATTTCCCGAGAAACTCTGAGGAGCAGAAAGCGATCTGATTATTGCCTCAGCAAGGTGAACGCTCCCATTTTAACCAACACTACCCTTAATGTAATAAGACTTGTCGGTAAGTGAAAGTGTTTCTTGGCTTAATTTTTTAATGCTTACTACATATGGTATTCTTTCATTGTGTGTGTGTGTGTGCAGCGTATTACCAAAATGTTAATGCTTACAAAAAACTTTGTAGCAGGAGCTTAATATTCTTTTGCTTCAATAGTTCTGAAAACAGCTTTCAATTTATTTTCATGCAAAGTAATGGAGTTCATGCGTTTTAATAACACACCTATGTTATCGTGGGTTTCACATGGAGTAGGAAGGAGAGTGCAGGAAAGGAAGAAATGTTAATTGAAGATTAGTTCTCCAGTACTCTTTGTAAATGTAAAATAATTGCTGAATCCTAGTTTCCCTTCTCTGAGTGCAACAGGGCTTTCCTGATTCTCCTTTTCCTCTGAAACCCTCTGTGAGCTCTGAAAATCTGCTCCTGAGAATTGAGGGCCCCTTACAAATGGTGTTGGGGAGATGGCATGAGAGGCTTGCCGATAGAGGGTGAAGTCAGCTGACACTACCTTTCTCCTTCTGCAAGTAAAAGAGTGGGATCAGAGTGCCCCCATTCTGAGTTCCTTTGAAGATGAATAAGGCAAAGATTTTAAATTAGTTTGCAAATTAAAGAAAGTGGTGTGAAATTGAAAAAAACAATAATATCCAGTTCACCTGGAGGGAAAGGGGCCTGTTGTGAGGGAACAAATTTAAACAAACAAACAAATACATGTGTAAAAAGAACAAGGCCTTGTTTTCATGTTCATATGTTCATATGTACAAAACATACTTTACTTAACCCAAGTCAGTAGTGACTCAAGATGTAAAAATGAAAGAGTAAGGACGAGCAATTCCTGGGTACCTTTTCAGCACCTCCATTTTGTAATCATTGAGTGGAAAAGACATTGACAAATAGCTTATGAAGTATATGCACAGGCTCTGGCCCAATGGACTCCACAGTGAGCTTCCCACGCAAAGCAGTGCTCCTTGGTCTAAAAGCCGCCCTCTTATCTGTTCAGTAAGCTACCCGCAAACCTCAGGGGAACTGTATTACACCATAAGAAGCTGCAGCCAAGGGAACCCCGTGCCCATATGCTAGCCTTTGTGCACAACTTCTGGCTACTTTAGATCATGGCCATAGCATTTTAACATAAGCAGTGATGTGCTAAATGTGGTGCCATTTGGTTATAGTGCTGCTACTAATCTTAACTGAAGATGTAAGAGCTGAACCTGGGGCAGTACTTGTTTTGTTAGTATTCATGCAGCACATGTGTTTTATGGCCATTCACGTTGTAGGAGAATGTCCTGCAGTATTTGGGGGCTTTGTGTTACCTTTCTAACATTTGTATTTTATTTAATTTGTTTAAAAAGTGATCGGGCAAAGTCGATGTAGGCAAATTTGATTTTCGTCTGATGGACATGAGGGAACATCATTGAAGTGGTTTATACGGAAGCTCTTTTTCCTGCGTCCTTGCCAGCAGTCCAGTTCTCTCTGAGCTCTTACCCGAAACTTCGTTACGCTTGGAAAGTGTTTGCATTTATTAACTTGACCTAATGGCATGAGCTGCTGTGCTTCGAGGTCTTCTGGGACGCTGCTATAATAAGTTAATAAATATTGCCCAGTACATCTTGGCCAAACTCACAATATCTTTCTCTGAACTAATAGTCTGTTGACGCATCTGTTTGTTTGAAGAATATGCAGAATTACGATCTATTAATCTAAGCAGGCACTTTGGTCTTTTATATCACTTCACAAAATTTAGATGAACTTGGAAGAGTCATATTGTTCAGTAGTTTCAAGCCAGGAGCATAAGAAAAGGCTCCTATGCCCAACCCCCAATTTGTTAGTTTTCATCTATTTCCTTAATAACTTCTATAAAGGGTATCCCTAGTTGTGTTGGCAGTTACATGGATGGAGTTTGTGCAAAAGTTTCCAGTTTGGCTCCGGAGTCCAGGTTTGTGTTTAGGAAATCTGGAGAGAATTCATTATTTTCAAAGCCCAGATGGCCAACCGTTGGCCTTTTAGGCCAGATCCGAGCACTGAGGTGTTCTTTTGTGACTCCCAGCATCCACACCACATTTTAATTCAGCCTGGTAAAAAGTTTTTCCCCAGGTTCACCCTTAAAAATGCTTTCACATTGTCAGAAATACAGGTAACACTTCAATGTTTATTTCTCTTTTGGATTTTGGCTGTAACATGATTGTAATACATAAACATACAGGGTTGTACTCAATGGTAGCTTTGTCATAGTGGAAAATGCTTGAATTCGTGCAGCTCTAGAAATGGGATTTTTGCAGATCCCCTTACCCGCATAAGCACCCCATTCCACAAGAAAAGCTGATCCTGAAGGTCCCTCCGGAACAGAATGGGCTAGGGTGCTGCGCGAAGAGCAGTGGTAGCTGGGGATGGGGAGTGTCGAACATCAGGTGCGCCACCGTATGTGCGCAGAAGTGCTTTCCATTAAAGCAAACCCACTACTGGATACATCCCATATATTTGTATGTAATTTTGTGCCCGAGTGCAGATGTTTCATTACTAGAAAGTCCTTACTGCTAGAGCAGCCTTCTTCAACACGGCCGCCATGCTTGATGGACATTATGGGAGTGGCAGTCCAAAACATCTGGGCGGCATCATGTTGGAGAAGTCTGTGCTAGAGAGTCCCTACTTCATTGTGGAACAGTATGGACAGTTATGGACAGAACAAAACAGGAAGGAGTGTGCAAGTAGAGTAGCTGTAACAAATAGATCTTGGGACAGCTTTTTGAGTTTTGTTGTATAGGATTAACTAGGACATGAAAACAGATGAATGGAAGTTTCCAGGTTGGAGAAGCAGATTACCAACCAGAGCATTCATTCCATCAACACAAACAAACATTCTCCAACCCAGCATGAGCAGTTGTTCTCAGGGCACCCAGTTGCATTCACAAAAGCCCTTCTATGTGCTAAAGAGGTTATTTGGACTTGCAGCTATGGCTTTAATAGTTACTTTATTAGAGCAGGTTTCCAAGTATATCAGCTATGCAAAAGGTATTTGCTGTAATTAACCATATTGTGACATATTTGGTAGTTAGATTTCTAAAATGGTTTTAAAAGCAGTGGGAGTTTTTCTGCTCTATACTAAAAAAAAAAAAACACCTTCACTGCTTATACTGTTGATGAACTTTCTGGGGTTACCTTTTTTAAAAAAGGTTGCTTGCTAGTTTTAAAGAAGAGTATTGAAAAATTGGCATTGTTTTATGGAAGGAACAAAGAAGAAATATTCTTGGAACATAAACAGTGTCAAGATGCAGAGTGATGCAGGGATAAGGAAATCTTCTTGGCATCTAGTGGGTAAAAAGATTTTATAGGGGCAAGATTTAGGAGATGAGTGCCTTGCTTTCCCCATAGTTTTTTTTAAAGTGCTTGTCCTATGTGCTTTCTGTTAAGTAAATGTGCCATCTGAAGAGCGAGGTCTGGAAAATCCATGCCTGCAAGATTATACAGTAGATTATTTTTATATTGCATGTAGGTTTCTTAAGAGTTTGAATTAGAAAGAGAGATAGGAAGTTCTACTTTCAGAGAAAGCATAGAGGATTTTTGATTTCATTAATGAAGTTCGAAGAAAGTGTGTTTTATCCTACATGAAGACTTCATACATTCCTTGGAAGTGCGAGTGAATCGTGCTACTTTTCAAATGTGTTTTAGGAGAAGACTGCTGGAAAGATGCATGAATCGCTTGCCATGCATTACCCTGCAGTTCAGGAAAGAGGAAGTGCAACTTGTATATCTGGTTCAGTGCTTCCACATGGAAAACCACTATTAGATATATCATAGAATCATAGAATAATAGAGTTGGAAGGGGCCTATAAGGCCATCGAGTCCAACCCCCTGCTCAATGCAGGAATCCACCTTTAAGCATACCAGATGGTTGTCCAACTGCCTCTTGAATGCCTCTAGTGTGGGAGAGACCACAATCTCCCTAGGTAACTGGTTCCATTGTCGTACTGCTCTAACAGTCAGGAAGTTTTTCCTGATGTTAAATGGAATGCGTGTGGCTTTATTTTTGTCCAGTTCTGTGGTAAGCAGATGTACCATTACTGTTTTAACAATGAGAACCATTGAAAGCAAAATAAAAAGCTTTAATTTCCCCGCTGCATCCTTTCTTGGTAATCATCCCCACCGCTTCATTCTCTGGACAAATTGAAGCACTTGAAAGTAGAATCAGTTAGTGGCTACCATTATTCTACCATTTCCACTCGCAATAGTTTGCTGTCTGCTCTAAAAAATGGGCTCTGCTCTGTCTTTTGTAGACCTCTTTGTCTTTGTCTGCCTGTCTGTCTCTCTCTCGCTCTGTGTTTTGCCATGTGACATAATTAACATAGCTTAGGTATCCTATTTGGCCAATATTTTCTTTGCATTTCTCTGGATAGATATTCTGCTACTAAGAGTTGGTGAATCTCATACAACATGGTTTTTTGTTTTTTGTTTGTAAATTGAATACTGCTACCTTGGCAACTACTCACATCAACAAATTGTGAATCAGATGACTATGGATGTAATCAGTAGCAATTCCAGTCTCTGCGATCACTAGAATTTGCGTTATGTATTCATGATTAGCTGATACGTATATTGTGTTCTTTCTAGGCAACTGTACTCAGTAACAGTTGGGAATGTTCTTGTCTTCAGAGGTGTATTGTGTGTGCTAGCCCAGAGAGAGAGAGAGAGAGAGAGAGAGAGAGAGAGAAATAACAAGTGGAAAATAAGGAAAGGTTCAAGACTACCTGGACTACTAAAAAGATGTGTGTGTGTGTGTGTGTGCTGGAAACCTTCTATTTATAGCATCGTTAGGGTATTTTATTGTCTGTCTTCCCTTACAAATTTCCCCCACTGATGTTTTGCTTACTTGCCTGAGTTCCTGTGTCTGAAAGCCATCACAATAGTTATTTTACCCATTGGTCAATAGTTTTCATTATAGGCTTAATGATTGTTACTCATATGTCTGTGCTGTGGTGTGTACAATTATTTTTTTCAGATTTTGCAGGAACTGAAAAAGTGGTATGATATATTTTTCCATAAACGTGCTGTCTGTTTAGGATTGGTAAACTAGATGAAAGTCTCTAGGCTAGTCTGTCTTCTCACTCAAAGAAGAAGGCTTCTAAAGAGTTGCATGACCTTGCTCAGAAACTAGCATCGGATCCTTTGGAACTTTCTGACTCAGCATGAGCGCCCTGTAACAGGCTGTGTTGGCCAGCATTCCAACTTGCGATGAAGAGTGGACCATTCCGTTCATCTTGGCACAGATTTCTTGGTACCAGTCTCATCTCTCACTGCTCTGCCAGTGCCTACTAGTCGAATGCAATCGCCTGTACTGACAATCTTACCTGTGACTTATTTTCATGTTATTGTCACCCATTCTGATGGTGAATCCTATGTCACAGGCTGAGATTGGTGCCCATGTCTGATAGATTCTGTGTGGCCATTTGCTTCCACTACAAGTAGTCATGCCCCTAGTTTTTATGAGTGGAGCTGATATAGGGAACAGCCTAAGTTGCTGCTCTCTGAGGGGGACAGACGTTCAACCTGGGATGTGCGACATAGGATTGGGTTGACTGCTGGAATGAGTCATCTGTCGTGGGATGAAGAAGTTAGGAGCAAGGCTGAACAGTGATAGCTGGAGACATCAGGGCAGGAGTAGGTTTAACTCCTTCCCTATGGGGACCTAGAATACCCCCTTTGCTTTCTATTATAAAAGTCAATGGCTGCTATATTCCAATAGAGACAAATAAAAACAAAGACATTCATTTGAGGGCAGTGTTGCAGCAAGGGCAAAATCTGCATAATTCCCCTGACACTGAGTGGTCCAGCATGGATAGTACAATGCTGAGTACAATGGTTAGTCCCAATGCAGGAAGAGGGTGTAGCAGTGATTTCCATCAATTCCCATTTCCCTTCTGCAGCCCCCATGCCCTCAAAAATCTGCTCTGGAGGCTTGGGAAACCCTCTAGAACAGTGTGTGAAGTGGCACTGGGGGCTGCAGGGAGGAGGGAATGGCGAAAATTCGGTCCCACCACCTTCCTTCAGCGGAGAGCTTCCCCTGGATCCCAGCTCTCTCGCCCAACTGATTCAAGCATGATCCAGTTGAACATGTTTGTGTGTGACTCACATAGACAGCCACCCAACCCCCAGCACCCTGTTTGCCTGTCATTATTCTGGGCGTTTTACTAGTATCTAATATTCAAGGTTTTAAATAATAATGTAGGAAAGCTGGTTTTGAATACACTGAACCAGCTAATGTCTACATAACAATTTGGCTTGGAAAGTTGAACTTTTGTTGGCTTTTCTTTTTCTTTTGGTCTTTTTAAGGCAAATACATGCAGATGATGACCATCTTGAAGCCCATTGCATTTGATGTGATCCATTTTATGTCCCAGCTTTTTGACTACTATATGTATGCGATATACACGTTCTTTGGCCGAAATGACACAGTAAGTAAACATTGCCATTTAATCAGTGTACGTGTACATGGCAAAGGGAAAAGAACAGGGGAGCAGTAACAGCTGGGACAATAAATTGCTGTTGAAGTATAATTTTTACAAGGATCATATAAGGGTTTGTGTCTATTTCAGCTTTCAAGGTGGCATAGAAAAGGAAATGTAGTGAGGAAGCAAACTGAGGATTAAAGAAAAATAAATTTCTTGTCTTGGGGACTCTCACAATGACCTGGTTTCCATGACAGGACAGCCCACTGTGGGTGATTACCCTCACTTCCTGCTCTGCCTTGAAAGTTGCATATCTTTACTGATCCCTCTTCACTCCTTGCTTTGTCTTGAAGACCCGTCACTGGTCACTACTCTGTTACCCATATGTTTATCTAACAACAGAGACCAATGACAAGCATGAAGGGGAGTGTGTGTGTGTGTGTGTGTGTGTGAGTGAAACTGAAAATGGCTAACAGCTGCAGGAGAAGGAGCTTTTCGGGTGGGTGGTCTTAAAAGAATTGCATAGGCTGCCTATATGCCTCCGGTCGAAATTCAAGGTGTTGGTAATGATGTTTAAAGCCCTAAATCGCTTGGGACCTCAGTACTTGAGGGAGTGCCTCTCTTATATATGCCTTCAACAGATTTGAGATCTGTTGAAGGAGTCTTCCTCTGTGTCCCACCAACGTGAGACATATGCTACGGTGGGATGCAGGAGAGGGCTTTCTCTGTTGTGGCACCCTGGATGGAATGCCCTCCCCTTGGAGGCCTGACTGGTGTCAACACTGGCTTCATTTCAGCGCCAAGTTAAAACATAGCTCTTTATCGAAGCCTCGGAGGGCTAAATTCCCCACGGTTACACATAGTTTTAATTGTTTTATTGCTTTTACTTTTTTTTAACAGTTTTAATTTGTTAATGATTTAATACATTTTTAGTTGTGTGAATTATTTATGTTTATATTCTTCTGATTTTATCTGTACGCTGCCCTGAGATTCCAGTAATAATAGGGCAGGATACAAATGTTTTAAGAAATGAATAATATGTGAAGTAGCCTGTTTTTGAAAAAGATGTTCACTAGCAAGGCAAGCCTAGAAGTGAACGATGAAATTGACAAGAGGGGATGTGGATATGGTGGGCTAAATAGTGGATAGGCAGCCTTGCTCTCTTGCGCAAGACCCTGTTTTTTAAAAAAAGTGTTTGCAAATGTGTTACCACATTCCTAAGGCCTCCAGACATTAATTCCATTTGGTGATCTGATGCAAGGCAGTGGGTTCCCTCAGGAGCCAGCAACCCCAGTTATATTCAGGACATTGATACAAACAAATAACGGATATTTTCCATGTTTTAGCAATTGCAAATTCAATACAAATATTAGATTCAACTGCCCCATGAGCTTTAGCAGAATGGGATTCTAAATTAGTCATTTATTTGCTTGACAGATTCACACATGGTTCCAAGTAGATCTGAGTATTCTTTTTGGCAGGAGTAATACACTGAGATTTTGTTGTTTACAGAAATGTTCAGGAAATATTTGTTCTAAAAACTATTTGATTTTCATTGGCTATTTGTGCTATTCTTTGTTTCCTTTTTTGTTTTGTTCCATCTCCCTTTTTTTTTAAAGCTCTTACCCAGTTCTGTACTTTCCACATCTAGCCGAGAACAACACAGTGCTAGGCAGGTAAATGCCCAACAGTTGAAAGATAACAACCGTGTTTCCTGCTATAGTGTGCCTTATTGGTGGTTCTTTGTAGGACGGTTTTACTTAGGAAACCTATGATATACAAGAAGGGTCTATGAATTTATTCAGCCCTCTTGTGTAAAGGTGATGTGATATCCTAGCACCTCTGAAGATTTAAAACAACTTTGTCTTAATTTGTCAACGTGTATTTGGTATGTGCTTTAGATCGGTGATCTTCATTGATTAGACGAGCTTTGCCCAACTTGTGGCCCAACTTGTGGCCCACCAAGCAGAACACAGCCATGCACAGCAGGCCCATCAGAGGCTCGATAAGCTTCCTGTTTTCTCCTTTCCTGTCTTGGACTGCAAAAAGGGAAATACGTCAGTGCTGTCAATCATCTTGCAGGCCATAGCACATGGTTGCTGAACTGTGTTAGGCTTGGTGGTTGCAAGCTTTCATGGCTTGACATAGACTGGGTTCAGACAGCATGATAACCAACGCTGGTTTAAATAGTCGACAGTTGGTTATTTAACCCATCGTGGGTTATTGTGTTGTGTGGAGAGATTTTTAAAACCAACAGTTGGTTATTTGGCTGAAATAAAAACTCCAGTATTGATGTCCTAAATTTTTACTAATGTTCCCTCAAGACCCATTTCTATACGATGGAATTGCACTAAACAGTGAATGTACAAATATAGAGCAGTCTTGAATTATATTATGATTTTATGCTATAATTCAACCATGAAACAGTTTCTGTTTTAAGAAAAGAAGGTGAAAATGCACCAGAAGATTAAGAGCAATATTAAAATTGCCAGGAATAATATATAATCTCTAAGTTTCAAATCCGCTAGCAGCAATTAGGCAATAATAATTGGATTGAAACCCATGAATTAAGCTTAGTAACAACTGTTTATCATTAGACAGCTATTTAATAGGCAAACCATAGACATTTCTCCATAATAAAATTTAAAAAATATGTTGGATCAACTGTCTTTGTAGAAGACATAATTACATTCCCGTCATTGCCTGACTGACATTAACCTGGTTCACATGATCAAAACAGCCCACTGTGGCCACAGTAGGCTACAGCTGACAGATCACCTTTAACCCATGGTCCCCATGACATGATAAGTTCTGGATGGTCATTGAATGTTCAAAATGACTGCACGCATGCGCCAAAATGGCAGTACGCTACAGCCAGCATGTGCCATAGCTTTTCTTAAATGAGCAGTGGTGGGCTGTTCAACCATGAGAGCCATCCCATTTACTTTGTAGTGTAGCTACTTCTTGACTTTCATACGCTTTTGCTGCACATCACTTAAATTTTGAAATCTGCAGTAGGAAGTCTCACAGCAAAGGTTTTGAATTGTATATTGGAATCCCAAGTTGTTAATATAGCCAGACCATGTGACATGCCATTTGTTGCAAGTGAACAATTGTAAAATACTTTTGATGAATGGCTTTACGCCGGCCATTATGAAGCTGTAAGAGCAAACTCAGTCCTAGAAATTCATGAAGAATTCAAGTAGCCTTGCATTCTAGTTCAAACATGAACCGGAATGTGTACCTGCCGTCAAACTGATGAACAACATCAAAGCTTTGTATTTGGGAACATATCTATTCCCCACTTTGAGGAATGCACATAAACAACATCAACACAGCCTTTTAATACACTGAATGATTGACACAGGTTCAGGTTTATTAAATAGCTTAAATATGTGACCTCACTCCTGGTTTACCTCCACAGAGCTGCAAAGTAATATGGATACGGTCTCTATGATTATATAGCTAAACACAACACATGGCTCTTGTGCACAAAGCTGTGGAACCTGTCCGTTGAAAGCCAGCTGATAACAATAGAGATAATAGAGATTATGTTAATTCAACTTCACTCTTGGATATTTGTTGCCTTCTCTGTTGGGGATGCCATCAGTGCTGTGTGGACTAACTGAGGTTTCACTTTTAATTAAAAGGTTAGCCACACCAAATTCAGGGAGCGGTCATTTTGAACCTTTGAAGAAACTAATTGGCCTTTTTTTTATTATGACATTTCTCCCAATGAAATTCTGTTATCCCACCAATCCCTGTACCCAGGTTAAAGGAACATTGATAGTCCTAATTGCTCTTTGGTATTTTTATTTATTTATTTATTACATTTCTATACTGCCCAGTAAGAACAAAAGAGCCATGCTGGATCACACCAAGGGTCCATCTAGTCAAGCACTCTGTTTCCACAGTTGTCAACCAGCTGTTGACCAGGAACCCACAAGCAGGTCACTGGTGCAATAGCACCCTACCGTTCATGCTCCCCAGAAACTGGTGTATATGTAGGGTTACTGCCTCTGATACTGGAGGTAGCACATAGCCATCAGGACTAGTAGCCATTGATAGCCTTCTCTTCCAGGAATTTATGTAAGCCCTTTTAAAGCCATCCAAATTGGTGGCCATCCCTACATCTTGTGAGAGTGAATTCCATAGTTTAACTATGTGCTGGGTGAAGAAATACTTTGTTTTATCTGTCCTGAATCTCCTACTAATCAACTTCATAGGATGACCCTGGGTTCTAGTATTATGGGAGAGGGAGAAAAACGTTTCTCTATCCACGTTCTCCACACCACACATAATTTTGTACACCTCTAGCAGGTCTCCCCTTAGCCTCTTTTTTCCCAAGCTCTCTGGGCAGTTCACAACAATTATTCAGTTATCCACATAACTATAATAAGTGGTGAACAGTTGCATTCTCTTACGAATATTCCATCTGTTCAGGACATTCGTTTACTTCAAACCACTTAGTCATTGTTTGCCCGTGGAATATCAGTGGGACTGACTTGGCTTGTGACAAGTGCATTAAGATAAGTGTCTTTTGAATGACATTTTTAAACATCAGTAAGGCTGTTCTATTGAATCCAAACCAAAGTAGTGCCTGTTTCTAAAGTAAAAAATATATTCCTGGTGTAAAACACATACCACTGCCTTAGTAATATGACTGAAGTAGACTCTTGAAATGCCTGCATGTCTCTTCTATCTCCCCTCACAATGTGGCTTTATTAACTGAGCAGTTCCATTGGGTCTTTATGATTTCCACTGGATTTAAAATCAGATGTAGTGATAGCATGAGCTAGTATAATTCATTTATAGAATGGAGTTAATACCAGCTGAAACCTGGGCCTTTACTTTGGGTCTTACGTAAACCATGGCAAAGGAACATTTTCTGCTTGATTCATATTGCAGGTGTTTATGCAGGTGTAACATCATTAAATCTTTTCAAATGAAAATCTGCATTATATAACTGATTATCTAAATGTGTGAAGATAAATGCTACTAAATAACGAGTACACATTGTCATTCTGCTTTGCAATGAATGAGCTTTTCGGTGTGCAACATACCCAGTGTCATTTGATGTCATTATCATGAAGAATGCAAATCCCATGGTTTTCCTATGTCCCAAAGTGACCATGTTGAAGCAATATAAAATACTCTGGAAATTATCCCCTAATACGGAGGATAATTCTTGTGTCAGTATGAATTGTGTGTGGTCATTCTAGTGTATGGAAGTCACTTTGTCTTTTTAGATGTGCATGCAGCATTAAGTGTGCATTGATACTACCTTTCTGTTTTGCTTTGTTTTAAGTTTCCCCGGTTTTTGGTTAAAATGGCCCCATTCAGAAGTCACTTTAAACCATGGCTTTAACCACAGTGGTTAAGCCAGAAAGTCAGGCTGTGTTCAGAATTATGCTTTCTGTCTTAACCACCATGGTTAAAGCCATGATTTAAGGTGTCTTCTGAACACAGCACGGCTTTCTGGCTTAACCACCATGGTTAAAGCTGTGGTTTAAGGTGTCTTCTGAATGGGGCCAATGTCATGATGAGCTTTGATGCAGTGTGATACTGGGGTGTGAGCCAGTTGGAAAATTCCTTTGGTTTATCTCTGTTCTATCCAAATGGTGTTGTTTAGAATTTCTTCTTGCTTACAGTTTGAATCGACGGGACTGGGACTCAGCAGTAGCAGGCTTCGTACCACCCTGAACAGAATACAAGAGAGTTTGATTGATCTGGTAAGTTCAATTAAAGAATTTTAATTAAAGAATTTTCTGAAAAAGATGAAGGATGGGAAACTGGCTGCTGCCCCAGTTTTCACTATCTTTTTTCAAGCTTATCTTTTCAAGCGATGAGGGCTGGAAATGTATTTGATTTCCATCGAAGCTGGAATTCTAAGACCGTAATATTTATTTATTTATTTATTTAGAATATTTATATACCGCTCCTCATTGAAAAAATTTCGGAGCGGTGTACTAGGTAAAATGAAAATAAAAACAGAATAAAACAGTTAAAATTTAAAAAGAAGCAAAACAACAACAGCACAGAAATCCAAGGCTGCATGTTAAAGAAAGGCTTCTTGGAATAAAGATGTTTTCAGGAGGCGCCGAAAGGAGTACAAGGTTGGCGCCTGCCTGACCTCCAGAGGCAGGGAATTCCACAGGAGGGGCGCCACCACGCTGAAGGCTCTTCCCCTGGTGGATTCCAATCGGAGGATGGATCTAGGTGGAACCACCAAGAGCAAGCTCTCGGATGACCTCAGTGACCGGGCAGGCTGGTAAGGGAGAAGGCGCTCTCTCAGGTATCCTGGTCCCAAGTTGTTTAGGGCTTTGTACACAAGTACAAGGACCTTAAACCTGGCCCGGTAGCGAATAGGCAGCCAGTGCAGTTCCCTCAGCAGAGGAATTACATGCTGGAAAGGGGCAGCTCCAGACAACAGCCGAGCTGCAGCATTCTGCACTAGCTCCAGCTTCCGGAGCAGCTTCAAGGGCAGCCCCACATAGAGCGCGTTGCAGTAATCCAATCTTGAGGTTACCAATGCCTGTACCACCGTGGTCAAGCTATCCCTGTCCAGGAGAGGCCGTAGTTGGCGAACCAACCAAAGATGGTAAAAGGCACTCCGAGCCGTGGCAGCTACTTGAGCCTCCAACGACAGAAATGGGTCTAAGAGTACCCCCAAACTACGAACCTGTTCTTTCAGAGGCAGAGCAACCCCATCCAGAACAGGCAATGAGCCTGTCTCCCGGACTCGGGAACCACTCACCCACAGGGCTTCCGTCTTGCCAGGATTCAGTCTCAGTTTATTGGCCCTCATCCAGCCCATTACTGAGTCTAGGCACTGGTCCAGGACCTGCACAGCCTCACCTGATTCAGTTGTCACAGGGAGATAGAGCTGCGTGTCATCAGCGTATTGATGGCATTTAGCTCCAAATCCCCTAATGACCGCTCCCAACAGCTTCATATAGATGTTAAATAACATTGGGGACAAGATGGTGCCCTGCGGCACTCCATAGCTCAATTGCCAGGAGGCCGAGGACTGGTCACCCAATGCTACTCTCTGAAAACGACCCCGTAGGTAGGACCGGAACCACTGTAAAACAGGGCCTCCGATGCCCATCCCACGGAGTCGATCCAGGAGGATACCATGGTCGATGGTATCAAAAGCCGCCGAGAGATCGAGCAGGATTAACAGGGGCCGTACAAAAGAGTGTGTGCCCTTCCCCTGAAATGAGAGTTCAGAAACAGGGAGAGATAAGCCAGAATCCCCAGTTCAGACATCTCAATAAACAAACCATGGACTGAGAATCCGTGGTTTGTTTTGTCGCTCCCCCACACAAGGGGTGGGGCAAATGGGAGCAATTGGGAAGCAGAAATCAGCATGGTTGCTTGATGCCAATAAGCCAGAATTCTCTGGAACCCTGGCTTATCTTGAGGTCTGAATGGGGCAATTGTGTTTCAGCTCATGCACAGTTTTATATCTAAGACATAAAAAAAAATATGAATGCAGTTAATATGTAATCAGAGTAGCTTGTCAGAGAATGATGGACTCCCAAAGGTAGGAATGGGAAAATTGCCCTTACCTTTTGTGTATGTGATAGAAAATCTTATTTGTTTTTATTTAATTTGTTTTTACTGCGGTGAACTTCTATGATATATGTTTACTGGAGAAAACAGCTCATAAAAGACAGATATTGGTCAGCTTTTCCCACAGATGGAAAAGGCTAAAGCTGGTGCTTTATACAGACTGTTTGCTGTAGTGAAAGACTCCTTGATGCTTCACAGTATGCTTTCTGCTCCCTTGTTTTGCCTTGACATGTTCACTGTATACATGGGGAGTGGGGAAGAGGGAGTGTGCGACGACCCAGCTCTACCTTTCCTTTTCATCAAACCCAGGTGAGGCGGTGGCTGTTCTGAACCAGTGCCTGGGCATGGTAATGGACTGGATGTTTTTTTTTAAAAAAACCCCATGAAGTTACCATAATCACTTCCCACCCCTCTGGAATACATTTGTGCATATCTTCCTTAATTTCTGAGAAATCTTTCATTGGCAATGATGTCTGGCTGTTACCTTTTCAGCCAACTGCATTTTGGATGACTTCTTGCTCAGTGTTGACTTTGAATTGTTCCATTAACTTTAAGAAGGCTCATCTTGCTTTAAATAAGGCAAGTTCCTGGATCAGAGAGAGTTCACTTCTGTATACCAGTTGCTGGGGAAGATGATTGGGAGGGTGCTCTTGCACTCATGCCCATGGGATGACCACAAGGAGGACATCTGGTGGGCCACTGTGTGATAAGGGTGTTGGATTAGATAGGTCTTCAATCTGATCCAGCAGGGCTCTTCTTATGTTACCTGGCTTAATGAGTGTAGAAGAATTTGGACCACGAGTGAAAAACCACACTTGTCCTTAATAGAAAACACTAAACGACTACAACAGAGTTAAGGAAAGCAACATAAATGGCACCAGCAGTTACAACTTGATTACTATTTCGACAGGATGTAGATTCAGTTTTTCTGAATCTACGTCCTGAATTGGATCCAGCTATTTAACCAGAAACCCATCAGTTTTGTATACAGGTGAAAACACTTGCCGTTCTGTAATTTGAGTTCAAGCAAAGGCCATGGTTCTCAGTGGAGTCCTTATGAGCATGTATAAACTTTTCTGTTTCTTAGATTGTTTCATATTAAATTTAAAGGCAACGTATGGTAAGACAGATAGCAGGAAAAGGACACATTTTGGTTTGCAAAATTGCCCTTGCCCAGGGGAAGCATTAGTTAGTAAGTAAAGTTTTAATTAACATCATCCATCACCATGAAGCGTGAGGGATTAGTTTCTGTACCTGTGCTTGTATATTTTTATGGCTCTGCACTGACAAGCATGCAAATAGAGGATATATCCTTTGAGAAGGCAGATATACATTTTTAGATTATCAGGGCTGGATATAATTTGCCTTTCAAAAAGTAACAAAGTCTACTTTTCTTGTTCGGCAGGAAGATTTGTAGAAGAGCAATATATATATATATATATATATATATATATATATATATAATTTGAAATCTTGCCGAAACAAAAAATGGCCTAGTGAAAAATTCAAATTATTGCCATAGAATAAGAGCCAAACTACACGTTCTCGACACATGCACGCACACACAAATATAGCCATTGCCTGGTTATCTGTAATGGTACAATATGAACATCTTTTATCCTTACATCAGTAAGAGGGCCAAGGGACTAGTTTTTATTTGCATGCAGTCTTGTAAAGATATGCCCATTTAAAATAAAACACACACCCCTAAATGAATAAAATAAAATCCCCCAAATTCCCCACCAGTGAACTTGAACTTGGCTTGTTTATGTCCTCAACAATTTTAAGACTAACTTGGTGTGACCCTAGTTTTACATAGGTTCAGATCTGCTGACTTATTAAAATAGAATTTTCTAGGACATCAATACTATGCCCAGTTTCCTGGAAGTAAGCCTCTTTGGTCTCAGTGAGACTTGCTTCTGGGTAGGCATTTTAGGACTGTGGTATACAGAAGAATCTTCCATGCCCATGTAACTATGAGCAGGTTAAGCTGAATTCACTGTTATACGTGAGAAAACATTCACATTTTAAGAACATAAGAACCCTACTAGATTTAGCCAAAGACCTCTCTAGTCCAGCTTTCTGTTCCTACCATGGCCAATCAGATGGCCACCAGAAGCTCAGAAACAGGATATCCTGCTTGTGTTTCCCTAGCTGCTGATATTCTGAGGCATGCTTCCTTTACTCCTAGAGGTAGCATATGCTGTAGTAATCATGTCTATTAGCCCTTGATAGTAGTCAATACAGAATCCTTATGCATTCTTACTTTGAGAGTTTGAGCTGGTTGAGTACTTCTCCCAAGATTAAGAGGGGAAAACCACAGCTTATATTGGTGTAAATAGTTGGGTAAAGATAAAAGGAATATTTCTCATTATAGGGCCACAGTCATGGCTCTATGTTAAGGTTGATTCGGAGAAATCACATTCCACAATTCTAACAAGAAATTGTAGGGAAGGGGGTGGTGGTTCTGTGGCTTATATTCAAAATGGCTCAGCAGATTGATCTGAAACTTCGTTTTGTAGGAGAGGTTGGTTTGAGAATGATTTGTGCTAATTTTGAAGTAGAAAAGGTAAGACATGACTTATTTATATGAGTTGGAAGTTTGACAAGTGACCAGGTATTGTCTGTTTTCTTTCTCTTAGACTTTGCTGGAGTTTATGGGCCAGTTTCTCCATTTGTACAACATCTTTTGGGAAACCGTTGTTGTGCTAGGTCAGGGGGAATGTCTACTATGTACTTATATGTCCTAATACTACCATAAAGTGGCGGTAGTTTTTATCAAACTCTCCCTCCCACCCAACCAGCCCAACATGGTATGGAAATATATGATTTGGCTAGTTCCAGCTTCAGCACTACCTTGGAGCTAGATGGTTGTCAGTGACTATGGAAGCTTGTAATGTAGAATGGTAACAGCACCATGTACACTGATGGTGCTATATAAATAAATAAATAAATAATAAAGTTGTATAGACTAGATATATCTATCACAGTAAACAGACACATCTGGACTTAGATCTTCCACTCTGCCACTTACAGCCATCTAGCTCCAAAGTACTGGTGAAACTGGAACTAGCCACAGCATAGGATAACATACCTAAATAACATGCCTAAACAACATGTCTGTTATGGGCATGGTCCCTAACAGCTCTAATTAAGGCCATGGCGCTTAATAACTGTAATTCCTTGGAACTTGAGTGAACATGGAAAGCTCTTAACAAAATGTGTTAAACTGAAAGTTGTTTTTTAAATTGAATCATAAATCTGTGTAATGCAATGTAAAACTATGTCTGTTGTGGACTCATAACCTAAGCAGACCCAAATTGGGAGTGGATTTATATACTTGGGAATTCATCTTGTGTAAAACCCATGGCATAGTTGGCTCAAAAAACAACACACACACACACACACACACACACTAAACCAATACAAGCCCTGAGAGATTATGGGGCTCACCAGTAATTGTGTGTGTATGTGTGATGGGAATACAAATATTGCTAGACTTGCAAAGGAGTGCTTCATCAAGTATATTCCTGTGTCCAGTGGAGAAAATTACATCCTCTAAAATCCTTTATAACATACCAGTCAATGATCTGTCTTCCTCCTCTCTGATTATCAGAAGTAATTCTTCATAAAAGCTGCTGAATCCCTTCTCCTGAATGGCACCTGTAAACCTGACAGTGGCTCAAAGGTCCTTCTTGTTTTCCTGTTCAATGAAGGAGAAAATGAAAGAAGGAAATGTCACTCTTTTCAATGAGGGAAACACTTGAGACAGAAAAGCATTTTCCCCTCTCCTTCTTTTATTGGTTTTTAAAGGCACAAATGTGACCTGGATAATGAAAGGCCTTCTTCAGTGCCTGTCTGCCCTTTGCTGTCTTAAAACAAAATGTTTCTTAGTATATGGATATTGTAGACGTGTCGAATGATATTCTAAAGAAGCAAAATGTCATCGAGGGTCAGATCGTCAGTTCATGTTCTCAGTACATGATGGGACAGTGACTTATGTTTATTAGGAGTTCTATTTGTGATGGGGATATAATAAACCTTTCTTTGTTCTTCCTATCCCTCTCTATATCCTATCAATTTGTCAACTTAGAGCACTATTGCCAGAATTGCAATGAATGTTCTCCTGTTTTGATTGTGGGGTATGGGGACACAGAGCAATATATATTTTGGTTCAAAGGACCTCTCTCTCTCTAATATATATAAATCTGTGAGAATGTTGTAATGATAAAATGTAATAATAAAAATAAATAAATAAAATTACCGTATTTCTTCGATTGTAAGACGCCATCGAATCTAAGGCGCACACTAATTTCAGTGCCACCAACAGGGAAAAAAAGCTTTGATTCGAAGAAAAAATAAATTTCTCCAATCAGCCAGCAAAGCAATTTTACGGTACATACACGCAGCGGAGGGGGAGAGGAACAGGGAGCGAGCGAGACACAGACACACGCGCGCGCACCCACACGCACACGCATAGAGGCAGGTTACATGAATGGGAAGCAGGAACCAATCGTCCCCTGCCTGGGAACGGACAGCCACACATGCATTCAAAAGCTGGTCTGCACCATTCACACGGACGGGAGGGGGTATTATTATTATTATTTATTTATATAGCACCATCGATGTACATGGTGCTGTACAGATAACACAGTAAATAGCAAGAGCCCAACCAGCGCTGCTCAGGTGATTCTTCTGCTTCCCATCTCCTTAACAGAGGCGAGGCCGAGCTCTTTGGAAGCTCGCTGGCCTGCCGGAGCTGGGGTCCCTCCCAGCCGGCTCCCAGCGGCAACGTTTGAGATGCTCCAAGACGTTGCCCCTCTCCCCCCCCCCGCTTCTCTCTCCACTCCCTTCTCTCTCTCTCTCTCTTCACCCCCTACCCTCTTTCCCCGCCTGTCCCGCTGCAGACTCGACAAATGTAATTACCGTATTTCTTCGATTCTAAGGCGCCATCGAATCTAAGGCGCACCCAATTTTTAGAGCTGTTACTTTAGGGAAAAAAGTGCGTCTTAGAATCGAAGAAATACAGTATTGGCATCTCCAACACCTTTTCTGATCCCTGCCGTTGTTTCCCCTTTCTGCTACTACTCTTGACACATTTTTCCTCCTTCTACTTTCAAAAAATGGTTGTGTTCTCCTTCTCTCCTAGTCACATGGGCAGTCTCAGTTAATTGGGGATCATGGGATAGTTTCAGAACCAGTCAGATTTGGCTGCTTGCTGATTCCACTGAAGGCAAATGAAGCCAATTCAGCAAGCATTGCGCTCACTCCATTGAAGTGAACTTTTGCCTCCTTTCAGCACAGTTGTAAAAGAATCAATGGGTGATGACCGTGTCCATGAGCACCTCTCCTCTTTTGGGGAGGGAGTTCGGCCTTAACAATCACACAGGACAGCTTGAGCAGAGAGACCTTCAAACAACATGGTACTCTGATTTAAAGTTTGAGTCGCTTATTTACTAGAGGGCCAGTGTTGTATAGTGCTCAGAGTGTAGGGTTGGGACTCTGGAGACCCAGGTTCTAGTCCCCACTTGACCATGAAGCTCACTGGATGACTTTGGGCTAGTCTCTGGGCCTAACTTACTTTTGTAAACCGCCGAGAGCTTTGGTTATGGGGTGGTATATAAATGTAATAAATAAATAAATAACCAACCTCACAGAGTTGTTATGAGGATAAAATGGAAAGGAAGAGGATCCTGTATACTGCCTTGGGCAGCATACTGGAAAGGCGGGATATTAATGTAATAAACAAACATACATGGTGTTCTTGACATGTCTATGACTTCAAAATTGCAAAATGGCTGGAGCTCTTTAGGAAGGTTTATTGTCGGTCAAAGTCCTTTACAGTTAGAGTGAAGGTCCTGCCTTACCCTCTTCATGAACACTATGCAATCCCTTCTTTAGTCATAGACTTCCTGCTGTCATGGGTTTGAAGGCTCAGTGGCATTCCTGCCCAGCATCACGAAGCTCCCAAACTTGACTGATGTTAGCACCTGAATTCTGACCATCAACTGTAAATTAGGAAAAGAACCACCAAACTTCACTTCTCTCCAGGGAATGATGCCTCATTCAGAATGACCCTTGTTGCCTGTAGGGACCTTGCAGAGATGGGAAGAGGAAGCACGGAGGCTGTAATAGCAAACTTAGCTCTCCCAACAGTGTAGCTCTAGAAAATCTTTCCAAAAAGGATTTGTACATTATCTAAGGTGTAATAACTCCTCCTTCCCATGGAGAAAGCAATCAAGGAGACAAGGGCATGCTCAGCAACTTGCCCACTCCCTGGAATTGTCTCAGCAGCTGGAATTCTCCATTGAATTGTGTCTAACCCCAGAGACGAAACAATTTCTGATTTTTCCAATGGAATCACAAGATCAGCAACCACCCTCTTTCCCTTCTGACCGAGACTAAATTTGAGGCGTTCACTTTGATATAAAGTTTGGGCATTCATTGTGATACAAAGTTTCAAGGAGCAAAGAAGAAAAATTGGAGGGGGTGAGAGAACCCTTTCAGATTTTTAATGGAATAAGTAAAATAATATTTAAGTAAAATATTAACAGAAGACAGTGTGAGTCCCAGTATTATCAATTAAGACTGTAGGATGCATAGCATCTCCCTGCAGTGCAAGTTGGGGGAAGTTCAGTAAAGTTAGGGTGACCATATGGAAAGGAGGACTGGGCTCCTGAGTCTTTAACAGTTGCGTTGAAGAGGGACTTTCAGCAGGTGTCATTTGTATGCATGCAGCAACTGGTGAAATTCCCTCTTCATCACAACAGTTAAAGCTGCAGGAGCTCTGCCCTCTTGATCAGATACAAAAGAGGGCAGGGCTCCTGCAGCTTTAACTGTTGTGATGAAGAGGGAATTTCACCAGGTGCTGCATGCATACACATGGCTCCTGCTGAAATACCCTTTTCTATGCAACTGTTAAAGATACAGGAGCCCTGTCCTCCGTTCCATATGGTCACCCTAGTAAAGTAGGAAGGAACAGCTTGAACATTGCCTCTTTTCATCACAAAAGCATGTGCTGCAATCTCACGGGCGGAGGCATAAGTGTAACTCATGATTTTATTCACAGTGGCCCAGCTTGCTGTACGAAAATTATAGCTGAACCTGAATCCACCAAGGACAAAACACCCCTGCCGTATTTTAAATTACAATCTTCCGTTTGACTCTGGGCTTCCGTTTTTCACAAACCTGTTTCTTGGTGTATGTAATACAAACAGTGAATGGACTGAACATTACAAAATGTAGTACTGGCCATAGAGAATCCTCCCTCCCTCTCTAATATAATCTTTTATTACTTTTTTGTTTCATTTTGAATTTTCACTTTTTTCTTTTAAAATGCCTGTGTTTATGCATGAGCAGACCAAATGTTCTTGCACTGATTTGCTGGTCACTGGAAAGGTGTTTCGTTATGAATTACATTCTACTTTTAATATATAAATATCCTTTTAGCTTAAAAGTTGACTGACATGGAACAAAGAGAGCTGTCTCTGGGCACAGATTCCCTGGCGAGCTTTCCCCAGCAACCATCCCTTTGTCCTGAATCCCTTGCTTGTTTCTTATTCCCCTTGCATGCTTTGATGTGTTTTTCTTTAATGTTATTTTTTATAGGGCACAGCTTTCCATCTTCTTAATGTGCAGGAGAGACAGCAAAGCATTGCTTTTGATGAGGTGTTTGCTGCAATAAATACTTCGGAAAATATAGTTGCTAAGAGAAGGTCGCATATATATTGCTGAGGGAAAATCTAGAAGTTAAAGCAATTAAATCTTCAGGCCCAGTTATTCTCGATTCAAGCCTGCATGGCGGAACATTGAGTTTGCTAGGTTTCACTAGGTTTGTGCCAGAAGGTGTTCCCTCACTTTGCATGACACAACAGCCCACCATGGCTTAATTTAGCCATGAGGGCTGTTGTGTCAAGTTGTGCTGGCACCTGCAAGTGCTGTTTTTACATGGTGCCCATGGGCACCCACACTGGCTGTGTCATATGAACCCATCACTGTGCATTGTTTGAAGGGATAGACGATCCTCAAATAACTCTAAAACAAATTATGGGCTGTTTGAGGGTTGTTTACCCCCTCAAACAACCTGTGACATCAAATTTGCATGGCACAGCAAGCTATACATGCACCACCACCCCTTGCATATTCAAAATGGTGGCTGGAGTGTTCCATTAAGCCTCATGAGGAAATTAACCCACAGTAGTTTAGTGTTACGGGCAAACAGCCCTATAATCTGGTAGTACTTCCAGGTAGAAAGCTCCTAACCCTAACAAGACCTTGTAGAGCTATTCAATCTTTTCTTAACTGATTTTTTGTGTTGAAAGAAAAGCGATGAAAGAAGCAGTGGTAAAACCCTGGGGGGGGTGGGGGCTACAAGTCTAAGGTGATGTCATCTGTGAATAAGGCAGAGGAATTGCAGGATAAGAACCCTAATCTGAAAGGACCCTATGTTTCATTAAATGGGAGTTTTTCCATTCATAGTCATCATAGAGAATAACAAACATCCAACCTCTTCCATTGAACAGTCACTCTACCTGTTGCTGTAAGAGTTGTCTGATGTCACCCTCACTTTTATCCCTTTGCTGTTTTTGAAGTATGGTTGATATATTGCCCACTTGGTGGAACTTTAGTCAAATTTTCTAGGATACCTGAGGATTTTGACTCTCGCTAGTAATTGGCGCTTATGTTCTTCACACGTTAATGTAGTCCTGTGGAAACTCTCGAAAGGAATTTGTAATGTGGCCTTGTGACATCTGCTATCCAAAGAAAAAACAGTTCTAAGAAAACTATTGGGGGAGTCTAGGCGATTGTGGAATGAAGCAGCAATTCGGATCCCCACCATATCCATTCTTTATGGTCAAAACAGTGGTTAAAATGGGTCTCTATGTGACATCTGCTTCGGTTGCACATTCAGCAGTATATCTAGAAAATAAGACATGCTTGGAAGCTTTCAATCTGATCTGCGTTTCCATTTAATTGTGGATGTAGGTGTAAAAAGAAAGGTGGTGGTTGACTTTATCAAAATCTTACTGTTATAAATCAATCGTATTACCTTTTGAGTCATCTCATGTTGTAGGAAAGCATTATTTTATTTGTTCCGAAAGCTTTTCTTTCTGTAATATTGGCAGTTTCATATAACTTATTTATACTAATTTCCTACAACATCAAGCATTTTATTTGCCCTGGGCAATGGGGAACCATTGAGTACCCGAGTGCATGATGAATCTTCATCAGCTATGATGGATGGATTCCAGTCAGGTTTCTCTAAGTATTCATTTGAATAACATGAAAATGAGAGTTCAGCAAAAATAGGAATATCTACAGAACAAAGCCAAGAAGCAATTGCTAAAAAAAGCAAATAAATGCGCGCATATATATATATATATATATATATATATATATATATATATATGCGGTGCTTGTGAAATGTAAAAATGTAATAGCTCAGAAGATGGATTCCTTGATTATCTGTAAACCAGCTATCGGATTGAAATTGAATAGTATAAGGTTCCTGTGAGTGGTAGTGCACAGGCTAACTTTGCTACCTCTGGAGATGGGGAGCTGTCTTATTAATTATGCTTCTCACATCTCAGGCCTCCTTGCGTTAGAAGCCCATTGAAGCGTGTGAGTTCTTGCGGTCTGCCTGCTGGAAACTAAAATGGAAGCAATGCTGTGTGTGTGTGTTTTGAACTTTGGTCCCCAGAAGGATCTACTTTGCAATTTATATCCAGCTGAATGGAAATGAGATGCGCCCGTTTCTATTGCTTTAATACCTTAGCTTTGCTCATGATGTGTCAGTTGCTCTAACCCCTCCTCCTCTCCTCGTTGTTGCAGGAGGTCTCCTCGGATGCTGCTGGAACTCTGACTGCCATTGAAGAAAGAAAGGAGAAAGTTCCAATCCCACATCTCAGTCAACTTGTCGTCTTGACAACAGGCAGCACTCTGTATGGCTTGGCAGAGAGAGTGGTAGCCACAGAATCCTTGTGCGTTAAGAACTGTCAACCCACCTTTCCTTCTGCTTCCTGAGAGCAAATGCAAGGACACACCAACTAATTATTCTGGACACCTCCTAATTAATTTTGATTAGGTTTCCCTTGCGATTGTTCTGTTAAACCACTTTAGGCCATTTCCACAGTACTAGCTTTCTACCAGTAGCCATGACACATCGTGCCAGTGGTTCATCTTTCTGCAGTGGCATTGATGCAAGGGGGAGTGTTATTCCAAATAATAATTGCAATAGCTTGTTGGTTTATTTGACTCTCCAAGGATAAATCTCACAGAAAGGAGGCACTGTGCTAAGCCTACATGTGAGAGGACACAGATACCAGAATAAAAATAAAACCTTTACTAAGTGAAGATAGCAAACAGAACAAGACAGCATGGTAGTATAAGATGCAAGACTGCAAAGTAAGATGACATGGCATGCAAGGCCGAATAAGTCCCCACACAAAACAAAAATAAAAAGGAACAAGTCTGTCTTCACTGGAAGTAAGGAAAACAGATAGAAGAAAGAGACAAGGCCCTCCTCTACCATACCTAGGAACAGAAATCTAAGTTGAATGTATAGTTGTGGCCAGTGGCAGTGTGAGAGCAGGGAACCTTTTGACTGGTGATATATGCTTCATGACACATTAGCTAAGCACACCTAAGTTCTAAACAGTTACTTCAACTTTAAAGTCTACATGATGGTTTTCACCCCTCCCCCTCCTCCTCCCCCTCCTTGTCTGCTGCTGCTGCTGCTGCTGCTGCTGCTGTTGCTTCTTCTTCTTCTTCTTCTTCTTCTTCTTCTTCTTCTTCTTCTTCTTCTTCTTCTTCTTCTTCTTCTTCTTCTTCTTCAGCTTAAAGTCAAGGTAGTGTGAAGTACAAGAAAGATCTAACAGGGCACAGAAGGCAAAGGAAGGAAGAAGGGAGTGAGAAGAGAAAATATACCCTGTACTGAACACTCAGTATCAAATTAATGAATCTTCAAGAATACATATATGACATGGGAATTATTTATGTATTGTTTTGGGGATTTTTATCCTGCCCTTCAAACAAATTCTCAAGGCAGCTTCCACAAAATCATAACTGATACAACACAGACTCCAAGTGATACCCTTAACAAGGTTAAACTAGGGGTTTGTAGCGCATACTGTACCAAAACATCTTAGAGCCCAGACTTCTTGTCTTAGCAGATGCTTAAAATGATTTCCTTCTCTGCACTTCTGGGTCCCTTTGACCTAAAGGCATCTCTTATTCTTAGGAGAAAACAGTGAAGCTACCACAAAGGTCTGCGTGAGTTGAGCATTTAAATACGAGAAATAAGAGTAGTATTAGACCTGCTCTTGAGCCATGGCTCACATCCTCATGAGAGAGTACCATTCCATTTCAGTCAACCTAAAATGCCTGAGCTGCTCTAGCTATTCGCAGTTGTTTGATTGTGTTGCCAACAGCGTTGCCAACTGTCGCTTGTCTTTGCCAAACATTTCTCTTTAGTTTTCTAAACTCTTCCTTTCAATATGTTATTTAGATTTGTGTGTGTCTGTGTGTGTGTGTGTGTGTGTGTGCACGCATGTCCGTAGCAAACGAGACAGTCTTTTAATTTAGAAATGATTTGCCAATACTTTGTAACTGAGATAAAGCACTGGCACCATTGGGAGTTTTCCCGCAGAGTGCATATTTCCTTTCAAAAGGGAAATTAGTTAAGAACATAAGAACAGCCCTGCTGAATTGGGCTGAAAGTCTATCTAGTTTAGCATTATGTTCCCCACCATTTAGGTAATTTTAGACTGTGAACCTAATGGTCCTACGGGAGCAGTTTTTTTTAGATATATTATGTATTACTTCACTTATTTTAAAATGTGGCAAGCCAGTCCCACTATGTCTGGGCACCCTCATGCTCATTCTGCTGAGTGTGGGGGCCTGGTCTTGGGTTCCAAAGCCCAGCTCTGACAGTGTCTCTGTTTCCCACAGTGGACAGCCAGATGCCTATGGGGGGAAGCCCACAAGCAGGCATGGAGGCAACAGCCCTCTCTTGCTGTTGTTCCCCAGCAATTGGTATTCATGCACGGCACCTTTGATCCTGACTAGTAGGCACTGATAGACTTATCCATTGAAATTTGACTAATCCTCCTTTAAAGCCATTTAAGCTAGTGCCCATCACAGGAGAACTTGGGTGTTGGATCTGCAAGATAGGATATTGACATCCTTCTCGTTTTAAGCTGAGGTTTTCATACTTTCACTGTCTGTCTGCTGCAAAACAGTCACTCTCTCTCTCTAATGTCTTGTATCTGGGTTGGGCACAATGGATTTTCTGTTTTGTTTCTCAGGGTATTTTTAGCTGAACAGTTTGAGCACCTCCAATCTCATCTTGACGCTGTAATGCCTCCAGCCAAGAAACCTTTTCTTCAGCAGTTCTACTCACAGGTCAGGATTTTGCACAAATTCACTGGCCCTGTCCAGAAGATACCTTAAACCACAGTGGTTAAGGCAAGATGTGGTTTAAGGTGTCTTCTGAACAGGGCCATAGTTGTTTTCATGAATGACAATACCAACACACAGCATGATGTGTTGTGTGTTTTTTTTTAATGATTTTTTACCTTAGTAAGAAAAATGCTATTAATTGAACTAAGTTCTGTTTAACTTTGTCTTCCAGACGGTTTCAACAGCCAGTGAACTGCGTAAACCTATATACTGGATTGTAGCTGCTAAAGCAATTGATTATGAACAGATGCTACTTCTAATGGCAAATGTGAAATGGGATGTAAAGGAAATCATGTCGCAACACAATATTTATGTAGATTCCCTTTTAAAAGTAAATATATTTTTCTTGCTCTGTATTTAAATGACCTAACAAAGGGAGAAATTATTTCTGAAACTGCTTTGTTGTTGTACTCCATGCAACACATCCTTACTCGGATGCTCTGCTCCATCCAGTTTTTTATTGGTCTTGTAAAAGCTAAAAAATGCATATTTGTTTATCCATTATTAAAGCTGAAGGCTTGTGAGTCACGTGCCAACAGTGAATGGAAAAGGCGTTCACAGGAGTTCATTCCAGGCCGTGAATTGGGATATATCTTGAACAAGGACACTCTGGAATTCTGTTAGTTGGGAATGTGAAAGCCTGTCACATATGACAGCACAGAGAGAAGAAAAGCCACACTTAATTTAATTAATAGTCAGTGTTGCCAGGATCTGGTCAGATTGACCTTGAGTAGTAATCTGCTGTCATTTCCTTCTGTCTTTTAGTTTCCATTTCATTATGAGTTTCTGTCAATCTGCTAAAGAACCTCAGTGTTCCCAGACTTACTTAAGAACATTAGTCCATTAAGAGTGCAATCCTAAGCATGTTTACGCAGAAGTCAGTCCCATTGCTTTTAGTTGGGCTTACTCCCTAGTAACTGTGCATAGGGTTGCAACCTTTGTATTATATTTTCTTTGCATTTCTTGGACAAGTGGCACGGACAGTGAGATATGTGGGTTAATTTTGCCAAATAGTCAACATATGTCTTGGTCAGTTTCATTTGCTACCATGTAGGCTTTTAGTCCAGGCTAATACTTCCCATGTTAATGCTTAACGAAAGCAAAACTTATAGGGACATAGAATCCAATGTTCAACTATGCCCAACTGTAAAAGAAACATAGTTAGAATATGTGCATGTATGCATTTAATGAAGTTTATATAATTCAACTAGGGATGGACAAATCCTGCTGCTTCTGGTTCAGTACTAATCTGCATTTACTTGGTATCCACATTTGTGCAGCAGCATTAGACCTGTAGTTCCCAATAGAAGTGCAACCCAGGATGTTTCCACATTTGGGCAGGCCAGCACAGCATGAACCAAATTTATGAACTACTTAATTGGTGCCTGTGCCTGAGACCCTTGAACACATCTGCCAGTCACAGTTGACAATATTAAGCTAGATGGAGTCTGACCTGGTATAAGGCAGCTTCCTAATGTGACCTGGAGTGAGATAGGATCCAACCCATATGGATCCCAACATGGAATTCTACGACCCTCCCCATTCCCCCCATTTTGCTACAGTTTCCAAACCAAGATCTAGTTCAGCCACTGAATTCTAGATGATTTGGGACCCTGGTGGCAATCCTCATAATAACCATAAATAATGAGTTGATTTCTAATGAGATCATTTCTTATGATTTGTACAGTTCTTATTGTGTGACTGTACTTTATTTATTTATTTCATTTCTATGCTGCTGAATAGCCAAAGCTCTCTGGGTGGTTCAAAGTAATTATCTTGGTGGTTCACCTCTGCTTAGCTGTGCTTACGTGACTAATATGTCCTTTACATTTTATTAGGAATTTGAACAGTTTAACAGGAGGATGAATGAGGTTTCGAAGAGAGTACGTATTCCATTGCCAGTGTCAAATATTCTTTGGGAACACTGTATACGACTAGCTAATAGAACTATTGTGGAAGGGTAAGTAGATGATGATACCCGTTCCAAAGAGAAACACCTTAATCCACGGGGAGCAACCTGGGGCCCTTCAGATGTTTTGGATTACAACTGCCATAATTCTCCACAATTGGCCGTGCTAGCTGTGGCTAGTGAGAATTGTAATCTAAAAGATCTGTTGCACATGGTTCACCCACAGCTCTTTTCTTATGATGCCCTAAAATTTGGATGACGTGGCTCTAGTTTAGAGGTGTTGGGATTGAGCATGTTCTACCTTAATCTTGAGGTTGATAGTCTTGCAGTTCTGTGCAAGTTCTACAGTAATAACACCAGTTTATCAACTGTTTATTAATACAGTCCGTGAACTGAGCTGAAGCATATACCTGCTGCACATTGGTGAGGATATTATTTGTTAGTGAAAACGCTTCCCTCTTCATTTTGTTTCTGGGGGAAAACTGCTGCCCCTCAGACTTCTTCTGACATTACTTTTTAGGTCATAAAAAAAGGAGAAACGGGTTCTCAGGATGCAAATAAGTTATTTTCACGAGGCCTAACGCGTTTCGGCCTGTACTTTATTCAAAGGACTTCCTAAGGGGGTTGTTAGAAGATAATGTCTGCAGAATTTCCTCACCATAGATTATCACAGGAGACAATTACCTTGCTAGAGGGAATTCTGCAGACATTATTTTCTAACAATCCCCTGAGGAAGGTGTTTGAATAAAGTATAGGCCGAAATACATTGGTCTTCCTGAAAATAAATTATTTGCATCCTGAGAACCTGTTTCTCCTTTTTTCTGACCTGGCTTTGATGCTCTCCTCCTTTTGTTTTTGATATTACTTTTTAGCTACGCAGACATTTATAAATACACAAGTATTAACATCACTTTAGACTGTTGAAATACATTCCAGATTCACTCCCTAGATGCACACTCAGGAGCTAAACCATTCCTGTCCCAAACAGTATTCCAATAGCAACCAACGCTTCCCTGGTATCTTTTAACTGCACCTTACACTGAATGGTCTACAAAGATCAGAACATCAAAGTAACTGCCAGGCAGCCATGAGCACTTCGTTATCTCCTGCTTCTCTGTCTTAGTTATGCGAATGTCAAGAAGTGTAGCAATGAGGGCCGTGCCTTGATGCAGCTGGACTTCCAGCAATTTCTAATGAAGCTGGAGAAGCTCACAGATATTAGACCTATTCCAGATAAGGAATTTGTTGAGACCTACATCAAAGCGTACTATTTGACGGAAAATGACATGGAACGCTGGATCAAGGAACACAGGGTAAGGACTCATCTTTGGTACCTCTCATGGGATGGGATTTGTGGGGACTGGGAGTATGCCTGAAGCAACAACATAGCCCATGTAGTCAGTTCTTGTCTAACCCTTCAAATGGCTTCATGAAAATGAATCTGTCTTCTGTTGGCATAAGACTTAATCAGTCCTCTTTAGGAGACTTGTTCCTGGAGTTTGGAGCCACCCATTACACTGGTATCTACTGGTGGGGGAGAGGGGAGACTTTCAGCATGGTTTAGTGTGTTGAACTTAGTAGGCATAAAGGCTTCTGAGCCTATTCTGTGGCTGGCAAATTATACAAACCATATTGCGTAGTCATCCAAAGAAATGGTTGGGCTCCTCATTTTATGTGCCTGTGATGATGTGCTTGGGGAGAGATTCTGGGTGGTACTAGGCTACGAAGGACACCATCTGCTGCACCAAAGGAGCCTTGGAAACCAAATGAATTGGATATGCCAGAACTGTGTTTAGCTTTTCTCACTCAACGAGACCTCTGAGGCAAACAGTGCACAGACGCACCAAAGGTCACCGATTAATCATCTGAGCGCAAGTCAAAAATTAAGCTGTAAATTTTAATCCCTGTCTTTGCATATATATTTTTTAACCTTGGATAATAAAAGCCAAAAAGTTTTCAGAAGCATAAGGTGCAAATCTTGTTGTAGCCTCTTTTCTTTTTCCAAATAGCCTATGCCAGAACCTGAATAGTTAATGTTAGATGTGGGACTCTTTGTGTGTATGTGTGTGTGCGCGCTATTTTTGTACATCCCTCATTCACAGTTTGTAAACAATAATGTTGGAGTCGCCTTCATGCTCACCATATACTGGTTGGAACGATACATTTGCAATTAAAAAACTTCCAAATGATTCCGTGATTCTGGATTACTCGCCATCTGGTTAGACATTTGCTTTTCTTGGATCTGAGTAAACCCAATTTGAGAGCATTTCCACCCTTCTCCCTTACCCAAGGGAAACGTTGAAAGCTTTACCTCTGTTAAATAATCATTCAAACATTCTGGCAGTGTCGAAAGGAAGAGAGAGCTCTGTTTAAATAGGCAGCTCATTTCAATGCTTTTGTAGGATTTAACAATTACTTTTTTTCTATATACTGCCTACAAAATTCACATTTATTTTCATCCAATACAGTATTACTAATTTGCACTCAAATCCTTTATGTGCATTGGTAATGTGAGCAGAAGCACTGAAAATAGATTTGTTGAAACAACATATATATTTTAGTGTGTTTTCATAGTTGTTTTTAGTCCTAACCAGTGTCACATATTTTTCCTTGAAGAATGGAAAATAAATTTGAGATACCTTAAGATGTTTAAACATTCATGGAATTGCATTCCATCCAGCATTTGACTAAAATTGTGAGTGCTTTCCCATTATAATCTGTCACACTTGTAGCCAAATGTCCTTTGAAGCTTCACTGCCACAAACAGTATTCACACTTGGCTTTCAGTAGTTCATCTAGAAGTAAGCAGGTTCTGTCTTTGGTAAAAAAAAATTACTTATTTTTCTTTAAAAATGTACTACATTTTTTTTTTTTTTGGAGAGGGGGGAACCTTTATTTTGTTTGTTTGGAAGTAAAATGTGATTTGCTTTCTTTGGCCAGGAATATTCCACCAAGCAACTGACTAATCTGGTGAATGTTTGTCTGGGAACTCACATCAACAAAAAAGCAAAGCAGAAACTATTAGCAGCTATTGATGACATAGATCGACCTAAGAGATAATTGGAGAGAGGTTCCAGTCTTGTGTTGGCTTTTTTTTTTTTTAAACCATGTGAACATGTGAAGAAATCTCTCATGGACTACTTACTGAAGGGGTTTGGTTAAATGGAAAAAGTGTGTATCCTTTTCTTATTGGCGTTGAAGACACTTTGAAATCAGTGTGTGGTCTTCTCAAATGAAATTTTTATACTGTCTCTTTTGTGTTTCTTTTGTTGTTAAGAGGGCACTATTTTACCATTTGGGGATGTATATTTTCCTTAATTGTGTATTATATATATATATATGTGTGTGTATGTATGTATGGCTAATCAAAATTGGAAGGAAACTGGCTGAGATAATATATTTAGTTGGTGGTTTTATGTTTTATTTTAATTTGCCTTTTTGTAAAAGGAGTCTGAATGTGGTAGTTCTCCCTTCTGTGCTCCGAAGAAGGTTATGAGTCCATATAAAGAGGAGAACCTTGTACAGAGTCTTCAGATTATGAATTGTGCATGTCCTTTCAGAGTATGCATCAGCAAGGCTATTACTGTAATGTTTAAGCTCATTGCCTTTTAATGTAGTTTTAAATGCAAGTTCATTTCGAAATGAATTCTGTCTTGTCAGAGGAATTGACCACAAATTATGGGAAAGTAATAAACACTGTACACTAATGAATAGTCTTACGGGATCCATTCCTGATTGCTCCTGCAATATCTGTTTCATGATAGCACAACACCATATAGGCTGACGGTGTGGGATAATAAAGTATTCACCATACATTGACTGAAGCCTTTTGACCCAAACTTGCCATGTAGTTGCACACAAAAATAAACTTCTTGCAGAGAGTGGCTCTCCAACAGAATTCCTCCATCCCAGTTTACAAATTTAGCAGTGTCTCCACTTTAAAGAAAATGAGGTGCGCTGAAACAGTTTGGCAGATAAGCCCTGACTCCCTCTGAATCTATTTCTATTTTTTATATATATAATTTTTATTTTTCTACAATACTTAAACATACACCAATACAGTTAAAGAAACAACATACTACATAAATGTTGAATAAATGTTGAATAACATTGATATAATATCTATATAACATAATCAAACATAACATATAAGTGCACCCCCCACCTTGGGATCTCATTCCTGATTCCAAAATCTCATACTTTCTTCTGCTGGTGGCTTCCCACTTCCCTTAAAAAACACAAATATTAGGAACTGTTTCCAAATTCCTTCAAAATCATTTGTTTTAGCTATACCTCTTCTCAATTTAATATTACAAGTCAATTTATCATTAATAGCTAAATCCCATACTTCTTTACCTCTGAATCTATTTCAGCTTCCAAAATAGGCACAGATTCACCCACAGTAGGGTGGCTTGATACAAAAGAAGACGTCTCTAAATTGTAGAAAGGGAATCTCAGCATCTGTGGTTTGCCTGGAATTCCTTCTTCTACACAGCTCTGAAGATAGTTCCCATCAGCTCCAGCCATCATGGCCAGTGGTCAGGAATCTCATGGGAGTTGTAGTCCAAAACATCTGGAAGGCATCAGCTTTGGGAAGGCTGCCTTAAAACATCTGTGGGCATTGATTTCAAGCCAGCGTTCAATGGCCTCCATGCATCCTGTGTTGTTGATACAAACTAGGTAAGCCTGAATTGTCAGTGGAAACATTGTCACCTGGCACCAGCGAAGCCTGAATGTTTCCCTAGAATTCAACAGAAAAGTGACTAATGGATAATATATCTTATTCTCTCTTGGCATATTTGCCACACAGTGCAGATTCTTTTAATCAGCTCCAGTGCATTACATTTCACTCCAAACTGAAAGCTTAAACAAAGGAAAGGAAACTAAAGTAGTTCGGGGGGAAATCTTCCATTTTTAAATCTGCAAAGCTAACAGCTGCCGTAGACTGTTGCGGTAGTATTTAAGTTAACATGAGAGATCTTCGTTTTATGATGTTGTAAGTATGAGTGAACTTTGAGCTTGACTGCAATCTATCTCAGTCTATTGTTTCAGCTAAACACAATGATTGAAGTGTACCATCCTTATGTATTTCTTTATGTGTTGCAAGGGTTGCCACTCACACTTAATGACTTTGAAGTAAGTCTATATCCCAACTTTTTTTTTTACCCTTGCAAGGAACCCAAGATGGCTTACATGGTCCTTCTGCTCCTCCTTCATTTTATACTCAAAACAACCTTCTGAGATAGGTTAGGCTGAGAGCCAATGGCTGGCCCGAAGTCATCCAGTGAGCTTCATGGCCCAAGTGGGGACTAGAAGCCGGATCTCTGCTCAACACTCTAACCACTACACCACACAGGTATTAGCTCTGCAAGTTCTTATACTCCTGCTCATAAGATGGCAGCACTGCATCCTTCAGCCATACTGGTTTCAATATAATACGGTGTCTGTCCTCAGAGGTGATAAAGAACACAGCCTTTATTAAACTGCTATCGACCATTGTATTGTTTAATTCACCTTGTCTCTGCATATTCCTTTTCCTGCAAATAATAAAGCTATACTTTTTGTAGCTGAAGAACTATGTTGGGACAGAGTGGATCAATAAGTTGTAAACAGCAGCATATGGAATTGTTCAGAACAAGGTTTTGGTATAAGCAGGTGTCTAATCAACAAAATGCCAGGTATACTGGGTTACAACATGAGACTTGTACAACACACAGTTTGTGTGCATCCTCAGAGCTGGACTCAGTGATGCATTGACATCTGCTTTATGTTTCTTAGCATTACTATGAGTCTGTCTATAACAGGTACAGGTAATCTTTTGGGGCCGTAGGCACATTTGGAAATTTGAGGAACTGTCCTGGGCAGCACCGCAAAATGGCTATCACAGGAAGCATGGCAAAGAAAATAAGAACATAAGAGTCATGCTGGATCAGACCAAGAGTCCATCTTGTCCAGCCCTCTGTTCACACAGTGGCCAACCAGCTGTCAACCAAGAACCCCCCAAGTAGAACACAGGTGCAACAGGAATTTCTGATCATCTCTACTGCGTAAACATGCTTAGGCTCAGACTCTAGGGTTTTGGTTTTTGAGGGTTCCCCCCCCCCATTTCTTTGGTGTGCTTACTATTGGCTTTTCTATTGGGTTGCTTAAAAATGGAACAGTGGCCTGTTTGACCTTCTCTTCACTTGTTTTCTTCTTGAAACAGATCATGTCTACATATTAGTTTGACTGTGAGTTACTCTGTGGTCCTGAGCTGCCAGTGTTGGTTGGTATGTTATGGAAAGCGAAATGTTCCGACTACTGCCAAACGTTTTTGAGATTCTTTGAACTGGAAGAAACTGTTGATAGAAAACTCTTCCTTTTCAATTGTAATTTTCTTGGGATTGGCTTCTTTTTATATATGTATATTTTTAAAAGGTTTCAAGCTGTTTACACAGTCCTTATTCTGGGAACTGGTTTATATTTATTTTAGGAGCTCACTGTTCATTAGCAGTGTGGCAGCCAGAGCATTTTGCAATACATTCATGAAAATGAATGATATATATCTTCTTTTTCCAGCACATCTGTAAAGAACATGTAAAGAACATGATTTATGAAAGCATATATAAGATACTGAGGCCATAATTTTGTTTTTACTCTCTGCAGTTATTGATGGTGATAAAAAAGTATCTGTATACACCTAGCCAGGATTACCTTAAAACTCAAAAACAAGGTGGGATATGCTGCCAGAAGCATTCTAAATCAGGGGAGGTTTCCAGGATCCATTTTGTTGTTTACTATAACCCTGAGATTCACCATGTACTGGAGCAAAGAACATACACTTAGGGCACAGTCCTCTGGGATAGACACCCATAGGACCATGGGTTCAGATATTGGAGCCTTTGGTCTGAGCCCAGTAAGGCGGGAGGAATGGCATTGGTTTTTAAGGCTCTTTATCCCCTGAAAATGTATTTGATGTCTGATCCCATCTAACTCACCCCCCTTGCTGGCTGATCCATGGCCGCTCCCTGCCCACTGGCCTGTTCCCATCACACCTGTCTCCTCCCCTTCCAAAGTTGCGATGCCCTTCCCGAGAGATGGAGCCACTACGGAGCTTTCTGAAGCAGCTGGGGTGTGTGGGAATTCACAGTCAGATGTCTTTGGAGCACTGTCTGGCCTCACCCACTGCATCTTGTGGCCTGTCAGACACTGTCTAGGGCGCATAGGGTTGCTCTCTTAGAACTAAAGAATTCTGAACCCAGAAATTTGTTTTGAGTACTAAAAGTCATCAGGGCTCAAAGTCCTTCGACACGCAAAAATTCAACAGGGCTCACAGTCCTACACACAAAAATTCGCTCCTCATTATCCTAAACTTTATCCATTTCAGCAGTATTGTTTAGAATAGCATCGGGGGAGTCACATCATTGCTGCTATTGTTAAATAATCTACTGCAAATAACCCATAGATTTACCAGTAGGTCTGGATTAAATTTCTGCCTACCTCTGTTCTAAAGTAGTCTAAAACGGACCCAAGGTGGGGTATACTACTAGTACCATCATCATTTTCTTTTGTCAGGCTTTTGGGGGCTGATCTTAAAAGAGAAGGGGATTAGATGCATAGCATGCCAAAATTAATTTTGAAAATAATGGGGTAGGAAAAACTTACGGTGGCCTTTTCACCTCTACATGTCAAGCTGTACCTGCAAAGAATTCCTCCTTTATACAGGAGTTTTGCCCTCCTTCATATGTGGTAAAGAGGAGGACAAGAAAATCAGGCACAGATAATAAAGCAAAACAAAAAAATGGAAGTGGATCAGGACATGGCTGGATTTTTAAATTGTATTGACTTAACCATAGCATCTCTGTATTTCCAATTTCCAGCTGCCTGTTTGCATGGATATTTGCTTGCATTCCCTTTATTAATCAAACTCTCACTCCCTGCTGCTGCTAATTGCTTGCCACTGGGATGTGTATGTTTGATTTTCTATTGAAAGTTTATCTCACACGTGTTCGGATTCTGAATTCACAGGTGGGGTCACATGGGCAGATGAAGTGATCTAGAGAGCATAATCTCTACTGTGACTGATTTTTTTTTTAAAAAAAATACTCAACTTTATCGACTTAAATTTTTTTTTTTTACTTTGAATGTCACTTGTAGTCTAGTTTCCTTAAATAAATTCAATTGCACTTTTTAATTGCCCCTGTGCCTTATGGGTTTCCTCTTGGCTCATGTGTGCCAGTCCTAGTGATGTTCCCAATTAAGCTGGTTTACTTTCCTGGCCATTTTTGTGAACTCTTTGAGGTTTTCTGAGACGGGTGTCGCCAGTGACCTGACCTAAACAACTTGAATTGTGGCAGCTAATTGTGGCTTTTGGATGATGTGGCATCCTGGAAAAGAATTGGGGTTTGGGACTAACCCTGTGTCCTCCTTTCATCACTGTCTCACATTGCAGCTGGAGTTCATAGAATCATAGAATAGTAGAGTTGGAAGGGGCCTACAAGGCCATCGAGTCCAGCCCCCTGCTCAATGCAGGAATCCACCCTACAGCATACTTGACAGATGGTTATCCAGCTGCCTCTTGAAGGCCTCTAGTGTGGGAGAGCCCACAACCTTCCTAGGTAACTGGTTCCATTGTCGTACTGCTCTAACAGGAAGTTTTTCCTGATGTCCAGCCGGAATCTGACTTCCTGTAACTTGAAAAGTGGGCTGTCGATCTGTAAAAGCTGGAAAGGGCTCGGATCCTCGTCTAGTTTGACTTCAGGGAAAAAACACCAAAAATGAATCGAGGGAGACTCACGTGTCACCTTGTCACAGTCTTCCCTACTATAGTAAGACATAGTGACCAAGTTGGCATGATCACCACAGTCCACCTTGGCATATTGTGGCGTATGCCAGGCAACTTTTGAATATTAAGCCGCAAGCTTGTGTCATCTCAACCTAGCAAGTGTGGTTTGTTGGCATAATTAACAAAACCATCCAGAACCCATGGGCTGTTTTATGGGTGGCTTGCTAAACATGGCAACAACCCACCCTCGAAAGGTTCGGATGACACGATATTCAAAATGGCTGCATGCACTTGCCTCAGCCCTCTGTGGGCTGCTTGTTCATGCAAACCGGCCCATTTTAATCCCTATTTTAAATTATAGCTATTACTTCTAAATTTGGATCTTTATACAAATGATCTGCTTAAAAGTTACATTTCTTTCTCACCCTGCCACTCTGACTTTAGTTAATGGTCTGACTCAATGAGCTGCACAGTTGCTTGGATTTAAGTAGGTGGCTCAAATAGATTCAAAGGTCTGATTTGCATGTCCTCATTTCCTCAGGACTAATTTTATATTAGCTGCGTCTTAAAGAATCTTCTTCCAGCGTCTGAATACATCACTGTCAGGCTCTGAATTGAATTAAAATGAAAACAAAACACTGGATGCTGAACTTAACTGAGTTTGCTTGAAGTTTGGAAGGCGAGGGAATGAAAAATTTGTGGTCGCACCGTAGAGCGCGGGGGGGGGGGCTACTTGTGGCCCTCCAGATGTTTTGGCCTACGGTTCTTGTCATCCCTCACCATTGGCTAGGCTGCCTAGGACTGCTAGGAGCTGTAGGCCAAGAAGAGCTGGGGAGCCACATGTTGTTCAACCATCCCCCCCATAGGATCAAACACAAATCTTCAATATAGTTTAGATAGCCACCACCCAACTGTGCATGTCTGGATCTAGACATGTCTTATTTATTACATTTCTTAAAAAACAAACAAAAAAAACACCTTCTTTCAGCCTGAATTCAATTTAGGAAAAGCTCTTGGGACCCGCATTCCAAAGGTGGGCAGAAGGGGCAAGGTTAAAGTACCAGCATATTTTAGCTTAAAAGTTTTTGCTGCCAGTGGCTTCAAGCTTTGTCAATGGAAAACAAAATGCACTTAGGGCCCAGGAGGTGGGACCAAGGAAAGGTGGGCTGGTCTTTTGGGGAACCCTGAGCATCAGATTGGGACTTGAGGCGTTTGACACCGAGATTCAGCATGAATGGTTTGGTTGTTCTTCTCTTTCACCAGGCATAAACTATGTGTACCTTTAGTGAGCTATACCACCAAAATGGTGGAAATGTGAATGGACATGGAGAGCCAGTGTAATGTAATGGTTAGAGCAAAGGTTGACAAATTGTGGCCTTTTTGATGTGTCAAGGATAAAAATCCACTTTGGTTGTAAGGCAACTCTTTTTTTGAGCGCAATACAGCTGTACAGACAAAGAACTTCTCCTCTGGCAGTGTGAAAAGCAGGTATATTTATACATATTAGCATCTGCTATGGATTATTCACAGATGTTTGGGCCTACAACCCCCATAGGACTAAAGGGGGGGGGGGGCTGGACTCCAGTTCAGTTCTGAAATAAAAAAGAGCAAGTCCTTAACACTTGTAGAACCTGAGAGATGAGGCAAAATGTTTAAGCACATTCTACTCATTTTGTGAAAAATGAGCCTGAAACCACCTTTGAGTGTGCTTAGCCAATGGGTGAAATCACACCTATGATCAGCAGTAAAGAGAAGAGTACAGTGACCACTTATCTGCAGAAGGACATTCCTGATACATTTTGAACCCACTTCATCATTTTGGTCCCAGCAAGCTGTGTGTGAGTGCACTAAAGGCATTTGAAATGGTGGTCTTTCTGAGCTTTTTGCTGGCTTAGCTATTGGTAATGGCAGAGGTGACCTCTTGCCCAGTCAACTACCCTTCCATGGACACGCTCTTCCTCCCACCCTCTTCCTCCCATTTCAGCAGGGAAACAGCAACAGGCCAACTCCTTAGTAAGTAAGTGGCCCCGTTCAGAAGTCTCCTTAAACCATGGCTTTAACCACAGTGGTCAAGCCAGAAAGCTGGGCTGCCTGTGTTTGGAAGAAAGCTTATATCACGGCTTTAACCATGGTGAATAAAGCAAAAGGCCTTATTCACTGTGGTTAAAGCCATGGTTTAAGGGGTCTTCTGAACAGGGCCTGGCTTTCTGGCTTAACCACCATGGTTTAAGGTGTCTTCTGAACGGGCCCAGTGTGTTTAGCATTTCAGCCCAAGTTTCTTTATCGCTTTTGTTCTTTCTGTGCTTTAAGTAACCTGAGGGAAAGTAGAGAGAAGAGAAACTAGGGGCCTTCCTAGACGAGGCCTTAGCGCGCCTTCTGTCCCGGCTTCCCTGCTGTGCGTCCAGATGACGCACAGGGGAATCCGGAGACAGGCCGCGCTGAGGCCTTCTCCAACGCGCCATAAGCGAATTCGCTTATGGCGCGCCTTTTCCCCAGCTCCGGCCTGAGGCCGGAGCTGGGGAAGGTCTAGGGACTTCCGTGGCTTTTTGCGGCTAATCGCTTACTCACGAGTAGCCACAAAAAGCCGCGGACTGGCCACAGCGCTGAGCGCTGTGCCCATCGGCCGGGGAGATCCCGGGAGGGAAAAGGAGGGGAGACGACACAGGACACACACACACACACACACACGCACGGAGGGAAAAGGAGGGGAGATGACACAGGACACACGCACGGAGGGAAAAGGAGGGGAGATGACACAGGACACACGCACGGAGGGAAAAGGAGGGGAGATGACACAGGACACACGCACGGAGGGAAAAGGAGGGGAGATGACACAGGACACACGCACGGAGGGAAAAGGAGGGGAGATGACACAGGACACACACACACACGCACGGAGGGAAAAGGAGGGGAGATGACACAGGACACACGCACGGAGGGAAAAGGAGGGGAGATGACACAGGACACACACACACACGCACGGAGGGAAAAGGAGGGGAGACGACACACGGGACATGGAGGGAGAGAAAGATCAGGAAGGGATCAGGAGCGGATGGGGGGGGGTTAACTAATAAAAAACCCTTACCTTCTCCGCAGTCTTCGGGCGCACGTGGCCCCTTTAAACTTTTTAAAAAATGGCCGGCGCTGCAGGGCTTCCGTCGTCCCTGCGCGTTGTGCGTCTAGGAGGCTGGGCGGCGCGCGTTAAAGTTTGCACGCCGTCGCCCCGCCTCCCTGCCGGCTTATCCCGGCAGGTCTAGCAAGGCCCCAGGTTGCAATTCTATGCACACATACCTGAGAGACTTATTGAACACAATTGGACTTTTTTTCTAGGTTTGTGCTGTAAGGCTGCCATCCTATATGCACGTATCTACTGTAGGTGTAAAACCCATTGAACACAGTGGTACTTATTTCTGAGTAGACATGCATAGGGTTGTGCCATTGATAAACACCTGCACCTCCCCTAGCGATATCCATTGGTAAAAACAACAAAGTCTTGTGGCACCTCACTGTTTCCCATTCTTCCCCACAACTGCCACCATATGTAGTGTACATAAACCTGAAACTCCCCATTATATTCCATACATCTGATTAAGTGGGCATTTTGTTGTTTATTCGTTCAGTCGTTTCCGACTCTTCGTGACTTCATGGACCAGCCCACGCCAGAGCATTCTGTCGGCCATTGCCACCCCTAGCTCGCCCAAGGTCAAGTCTGTCACCTCCAGAATATCATCCATCCATCTTGCCCTTGGTCGGCCCCTCTTCCTTTTGCCTTCCACTTTCCCTAGCATCAGCATCTTCTCCAGGGTATCCTGTCTTATTATGTGGCCAAAGTACTTCAGTTTTGGCTTTAATACCATTCCCTCAAGTGAGCAGTCTGGCTTTATTTCCTGGAGTATGGACTGGTTTGATCTTCTTGCAGTCCAAGGCACTCTATGTCAGAATATTTGTTAGCCTTTAAGGAGCAACAAGACTCTTTCCTGTTTTGCTGTTATGTTCATGCAGAAGATGGAGGCATGTGGGTTGGGCATATGAGAAGCAAGAGGATGTTCTTCAATTTTTTAAAAGTTTACTATGTGTTAGATGGATCTCTATAAGATATGCATCCAAGTGGAATAGTAGGTGCATCTTGTCACTAGTGTACATCCATGTAAATAAGTGCACACAATACAATGCACAGATAGCTGTTTTACATGCTAAGGAGGCTTATTATGAACATAATATAAGACAATTACATGTTTCTAATATAAAATATTTATTTTATTATATTTATGTTCTGCCTTTCTTCCAGGAGCTAAAGAAAACCCCATTTTTATCCTCATAACAGTCCTATGAGGTAGGTTATAGGCTGAGAGCTTCTCTACATGAGCGATTTATTGTACACTCATGACTGGCCACTCACAGAAGTTTGCGGGTCCTTTGCATGATGCTGTCAACCGCCAGTACTGGTTGCTTCCCCCACTGAGATGGTCTGAACCCGGTTATACTTCCATTCAATAGTAATTCAGAGAATCATCCTATCCTCTGAAAGGTCATTTGAGGCATGGCATATGCAGGGGTCTGTTCTTTTGTGGGCCTTTTCCCTCCCGCCCCTCTTGAAATGTCACTGCTCTGAATTATAATGGAAAGAAAAGCTTTTCGTGCTGCATTGTCAAATTTGTTGGAGGGCTTGGGGGAGAGGTTTAAATGCCTGCCTTGCCATTACATGTTCCAAGAACAGTGTAACCTGAAGTCTGACAAATCTCTTTTATTTTGTTGCCTGAAAATGTACATCAACTCCCACAAAGAGAGGAGGGAGAGGGGGAAGAGAGAGAGAGAATCCTTCCTCAGAGCAAGGCTTTGGGATGAGAATCCCAGAGAGTCTTAGGAGCTCTGCCAGATGCTTTGATGCAATGGCAAAACATACCATTTAAAGTATAATTGCTCACTATGAAACTTCTAATTAATTAATTAATATTTGAGGCCACGAAGCATTTTCCTGAAGAACAATTGAAAAGGTAGTATGTCAGTGTCTCCTTTCTCTCAGGGAGAAGAAAAATGCCTGAATAAAGAAATGGTCAAACTCCTTCAGAGCACTGGGAAGCCCATTTGCAGTGAGATGATGATAAAAGTGCACACCTAATGCAGAAGTCGCAGTTACTATGCACAAAGAGGAAGTGGTGCTTTTTTTACAGGGTAATGTGAAAAATGCTACGGAGTGCATAACCCTGCTTAAGAGGACATATCTGATTTATTTTTCATCCTTTTAATCAACCCCGCTCAATCCATTTCCTTCAAATGCTGGATTTCATTTTGACGCAGGGAGTTTTTCTTAAAAGAGATTCTAAAAGGTCACACTGTGAGATGGGATCTTTTGGAACACAGAGTGTTAGTGTTAATAAGGCACATGAATGCCTGCTCTCTACGTAGAAATGTCACTAATATTCTTACTTTTCTTACCTCCATTCCTACTCCCCCTCCCTCATTCTTCAACAATTTTTTTCCTTCTTCTCTTCCTCATCGCTATATTTCATTTTACTTGCATTTTCTTTTCCCGTTCTGTGAGCTCTCTTTTTCATTTGTCTCACTGATGTATTTTTTTGGTGTCACTGCTGAATGCTGCACCTCACTTTGGCCTAAATACAATACAGTATTTGCAGGCAGAAATGTGCCAGTTCGAAAGCAGAGAAGTCAGAATACATTTTTTGGGGGGTCACACCTCAGCCATCTACAAAGTCCTTTCTATCTCAGCTGTAACAGCCTTGCTGAAAATGGTTCCATGTAACTCCTTCTATTCCCCCCCCCAACTTTATCTCCTTTAAAAGTTCATATCGGCTGTGATTTCAGAAGAATTGTACTGAGGCTGGAGGGCCCTGATGCCTTTCTCCACAGCATCACATGCAAGGTGTAGTTCAAAAAAAAGATTGTGCCATAATGATTAGAATAAAACTTGTTTTTTAAAGAGTTCCGGAGATAACTTTCAACTGAGTTCAGGTCCACAACATGTTTTGATTTGTTACTGGGTGTCCATCTGGACTTTCTTTCAAGTACGTGGTGGTGGTGAATTCCATAAGTGTTCTCAAGGTTTATTTTTCGCCTCATTCTTTTGCATTCTTGAATTTTGGACCTTCTTGGACAATCCTGCTTCCAATGCTCCGGAAAAGCTCTCATCATGCCCCAGTGCCTGGTTGTATGTGTTTACACTTTTTGTGAAAGATGCAGATGATAGTGCAGAAACTGTCATTTCACAGGGCTCGTGTTCATCTTACAGAACTCTAAGGACCTAGTTTGGGCCTCAATTCAGGTTGCACCAATGGCCAGTGCCCCTAACATCCCGCCACAAGATGTGATTGTGGCTGCTAGTTTAGAGCTGGTGCAGACATTACATTTATAGATGTTTCCGTTTCTGTTCAGGTCAAGTAATGGAAGTTCCCAGCAGCTAGAAGAGCTGCATATTTCAATTTTTCTAATTAAAGAAATAATCGCTGTGATTATCTCTTAATCCCCACTACAGATTCCAAAACCACTTTTATTAGGCCCAACCAAAATGTTACAAGTTAGGACCACACTAATAAAAATGTGGTCCTACTGTAGATTTTGAATTTTGTTTTCTATGGACCAACACAGCGATCTGCTTTTTCTGTGACCACTTCAGATATTACCCTGCTTGTCTGAAAAGGGCACTGGTGCTAGTGTTTATATGGGGCTGGATCTACACTACTGCTTTAAAGCACTTTAAAGTGCTTTATAACAGTTTTGAAAACGGAATATGGAGTGTGTCCTGGGCCCCAACAGTTGTCAAAACTGTTATAAAGCGCTTTAAAGCAGTAGTGTAGATCCTAGCTGGCTCTTGTTACATCTGGACCCAAGGATCTCTTATTGGGACTGCTGCTATTTAACTTGTTGATAATTTATCTGAAGTTAGGGGTGAGCGATGAGGTGGACAGATTTGCTGAGGACGCCAAATGATTTAGGAAGGTTAAAACAAAGAGGGGATTGCAAAAAGCTTCAAAAGGATCTCTCCAAACGGGAAAATGGGCATTATAATGGCAAATGTGGTTCAGTATGATGCACATAGGTGTGGGGGGAGGGGAACCTAACTTTATATATACTCTGCTGGGGTCTGTGCTGAGGGTGTCTGACCAGGGAAGTGATCTTGGGGTTGTGGCTGACAGCTCGATGAAAATGCCGTCCCACTGTGCAACTGCTGTGAGAAGGCATATCCCATGTAGGGAATCAAAAAGAAAACTGCCAATATCATAATGACTTTATACAAATCTATAGTGGTGAACCCACATCCAATGCTGTCTACAGTTACGGTCACCACACCTCAGTGGTGTGGTGACTTTCCAGGTATTGTACACCTGGAAAAGGCGCAAAAAAGGGGCAACTGAAATTATCAAGGGGCTGGAGCAACTCTCCTGTGAGGAAAAGTTACAATGTTTGAAGCGTTTTATCTTAGTAATGGGGGACATGGTAGAAGTGTACACAATTATGTACGGTGTGGGGCAATATTATTCATAATCTTTTAGACTGCAAACTCTGCTATTGTTCAAGGTGAAGAGGAGTCTATCCTGATTATTTTTGGACAATCTGGGTGGTTGTGGTTTTCAAATGCTTTAACAAGATTGATCAGTAATGCTTTTCTGGCATTGTCGACGATTCCTTGAAAGATGACGCTCTGCAGGAAATATATATTACACCTTGAAGAGGAAACAGCCTGCTGCATCTGAAATTCTTTTATCAGCTGCATTGTGGGCTCTCTTTGCAATGATCAAGCACTTGTCATGCAGCTAATAAGAAAGTTGTAACTTGATAAATGGCAGTCTCTTGTTTCCTTGGTGGGTTTTTGTTGTTGTTGTTGTTGCTGCTGCTGCTGTGTACTTGGCCTCCCGTTTGCCCCCGCGTCCCTAGCTGGAGGCCTCTCTGATCTATCCTTTGAACAATGGTGTAAACCCAAGGCAGAGACTTGGGTGCAGGGGATTGGGATTGGCTAAAGTCAAGCAAGTCATAAGAAGAAGTGGCAACTGTCCTCGCCACCTCCTTTGTGGAGAGCAAATGAATGTTTACTTCCCCTTTTGGTGTTACATCTTACCTGCCAAATCCTCCATAATGAGTGAAACGTGTTTAAATGAAGCAGCTCCCTTGTGTTCAGTTCAATATTACCTTGTAGCTATTTTTATCCATCCCTGCAACCATCTAGTTATCTCTAATTTTTCCCTACTCTGACTGCTCCACTTGAATGCCATTTTAACAACAACAACAACCTCATACAGATATACAGCTCCTAAGGAAACACAGGTAAGTAAGTTTTCAAGATGTAGCAACACAGATTCAATTAAAAGCTGGATGAACAAATAGGTGTTTAGTTGGCATCGGAAATTTGTAAGACTTGGTGCCAACTGTTTATGAAGTGGGAGGGAGTTCTAAGAATGCCCTCTCTCAAGTTGCTATGTATCGAACTTCAGGCAAATGTAGCACCAAGAGGACATGCTCATGTTGATCTGGTTCACACGTAAAGACAACCCATGAGTTAAACAACCCATGGGTTGTCATATATGAGCAGGAGAGAGCATGCTGCTTCCTGTGCACCCGCCACTTCCGCTTTTACTCTACAACCCACAATCAGCATCTTTGTAGGTTGTTGAACATGATGTCTAAACCTGGACTGAAAGGCTCTTTAGTTTTAAACAACCCATGGTTTGTTCCTGGGTTAGCAGCTGGGTTGTTTAACCCCTAAAAAAAACCGTTGGTCCAGGTTTGGACATCATGCTCAACAACCTACAAAGGAGCCACACCTGCTCTTTCATGCTCATCCCCAAGTTCCCATGGTTTGTTTAGCCAACGGCTTGTCATTACTTGTGAACAGGGTTTAGATATTCATATCCAGGCAAATACTTCTTTCCACACCACTTGCTAGAAACTACAGAGATCTCGACAATCAGATTGCACTTTGTTCTATGCAATTTTGTGTATTTATCTGTAAAGTGAATGCAAGATTTGTTAGGGCTGTCAGTGGATTATTGGAGTCCCCTAAGATGTTGATTCTGACAGAGTTGTAGTACTGTAGTAGCATTTTATAATTTAAGTTTCTCCACTTGTGCCAATGGAAGATTCTCATCCAAGGGATACTGAGGACCAAACGAAACATTCCTTTAAGCATGCCTAGTGGAGGTAAGCAGCATGCTTCTTTCATTTACTCTCCTGTAAGTGTGCGGAGCCCTGGTTCGGATCAGGACCTACACCTGTTTTTGTGTGTGTGTGTGTGTCCATGTCCACCGATCCTCTCTAAGTGTGTGTGTGTGGGGGGGTGGCGTTAAAAAAGAAAAAAAGTCTTCATATGGTCCTGATCCAAATTGTGTATTTACAGGAGGGTAAATAAAAGCAGCAAGCACAGCCCCATTATGTGTGGAACATTTAGTTTGGCCCCAAGATGGAGAGCAGAGGGAGACAAAGAACAATCAAACTGAAAGCTGTGCTCATGCTCTCCAAGTTCCTGCTGTGATATATATCAAATAATGTTCTACATTAAAAGGGCCACCTATCCATTCACTCTGATTTCTCTCTCTCCATTTTTCATATGTTTTGGCTGTACTTTCTGTAAATAAATCACATAAAAGTAAAACACTCCCCCCCTTTCTTTTTGCTCTTCTTTTGGCCTGGTCTTAAATCTTGTTGGATTCCATCGTGGCGAAAAATGCAGGGACAACTTCGTTGAGTCATCTAATTCTTTACAAAAAGAAACAAACCCACCCTAAACTGAATTTAAGATACAAGGTCTAAAATTGATTTTTGCATGAAATAACAGTGTCACGCTCATTAAACAGGGTGAGGGTTGTCAGAGTATTTGGGTTACCTTACTGACTCGTATAATGAGGTCTGGCTACTTCTGCATTGTAAAGTGCTAAACTGTGTATACGTGTGTGTGAGAGAGACAGAAAGGCAGGCAGACAGAGACAGGATCTACACTACTGCTTTGTAGTGGTATTGAAGTGCACTGACAACTGTTGGGGCCTTATACCACTTTCATAGTGCTATATTCTGCTTGATGTAGCTCTGGGGAGAGAGAGATTCAAGCACAATATTCTCTTTTTTTTGTCCATAGACAATTAAGACAGCTCTGTGCCATCTAGTGATTGCTCCTGTAGGATAGCCATGTGTCCTCTTTTACAGAGGACCATCCTCTATTTGAATGCACCTTCTGTTTGAAAGGCTGTTTAAAGATAAAGACCCATAAGAGTTGTCGCCCATCAACAGTTAGCATCTGAATGGCAGACTCAGCAGGCCAGCGCACCGCAGGTCACCCGGTCATCGTTGTCCACACTGTGTTGAGATGTACAGTGTCTCTATTTAAATTGTAATAATTATTCCTAAACTGGAGGCTCTACATACAAATTAGCACCTGTCAATCCTATGCAAATCCATGTCCTATTTTTTTGGTGATGCATTTCCTTTCATTTTTGGGTGCTCCTAATTGCTGGTGAGCTGGGGCATAGAGTAGTCACTGGCCATCTCTGAGCAGTGGACAGGAAAGAAAGGCCCTTGGCAGCGGCAGGGGCAGCACATGACTGCCGGCTGTCTGTGCAGGTACCAGTGCAACCGGCAGTGTGGCCCCATGATCTCAGCACTGCCACTGGGGACTGTTTTCCAGTCACCACTGCTGTGCCTGCATGGTGCTTATCATAGGAAGCGGCGTTACACTGAGTCAAACCTTTGGTCCATCTAGCTCAGTATGATTGACACTGCATGGCAGTGGCTCTCAGATAGGCATCTTCCCCAGTCCAATCTGGAGATGCCCACGTGGAAGACAGATGCCTGGGGCCCCTGGCATGCAAAGTATGTGCGCTACCACTGAGTAAAAGCTTTTCCCCAACTGGCAAGGGCATGGCAGGGGAGGGAGAGGGAGGAACACCATTCATCTGTTCCTGCTCAGCAATGCCAGTTAATTGCTACCCTTTGCCCCTCCACTTCATCACAGCAACTGACACTGATGCCAACGTATACTAGCACTTCTAGAGTGTTTCATTTTGTAGTCTAGAATATACTTATGGTCAGTCAGAAAATAAGCCTAAATGAAATATGCCTCACCATAACAAACCATACAAAAATACATTATTACACACATTACTCAGACGTCTGTATGGTAAGACCGAGTAAATGGAAAAATTAAGGTGCAAGGAGCATGTAATGTTACTGTTCCTAACTTTAAAAGAAACAGAAAGGCCACAAGCAAAATCAAATTTGGAACCCACTGAAAGTTATTCCTCTTCTATCTCATGATACGATCTCTTGTAGAGCCAATGTGCTGTTTGTGGTTTGAACCAAAGGATATTTTTGGAAATCTCTCTCTCTCTCTATTTCTCTTTTGTTGTGTCTTATTTTGTTTTTTAGTTTCCTTTCACAAAAGAATCAATTATTCCACAATAGGATAAAACAGAGAAATACAGAAGAGAAACAGCTCTAAAACCATACCCGTTGGCAAGGAGATTTGCAAGCAAACAAAATGATCTGGGGGAAAAAAACTTTACTAACACATTATGTCCTAATCTATTTTCTCCCCAGAACCTCCCATTGGCTTTAATGAGGCTGCCCTGGGATGACTGACAATTTGAGAAAGTTGAAATCCACAGCCTAGACCATTTCCCACATTTTGACAAAAATAAGTTTAGCACAAGTGTCAGGATTTTCCATCCGCCTGACTGTAGGCATGCTGTTTGGATACTGCCGGTCTAACTAAGTCCATTGAATTTACATCTGTTAAATTGTCCTCATTCTCCGATATGAATGTGGTGTGCTTGTGTAAACAGAGGATCGCCTTGACTTTAGTGAAGGGAGCAGTTCTGTGCACACCAGGAGTAAGGTAACAATTGTGAAAGTCACAGAAGATGACGGAGCTGTGTGTGGATCGCACCACCTGCAACAGTATCACATTGCTGAATCAGGACAACCTCTTCCGTACCTAGACTTCAAAGAGATTTAACTTTCCCATATATATCTTCAGCGATCATGGATGCAGACTGCTCTCCAATTTCATTATAACTAGCTTTTCAGTTGCAGACAGCGCTTTGGCTACAACAACGTAAGGACAAGACTTTCTTTTCACAGCACAGCTTTGGAACACCGGCTTCGGATCTCTAGGAACAGCAGAAGGTGCAAGAAGGACAACACTCAGATGCTATTAGGGATACTGCTCCAGATTTTAGTCAGGGTGGAGGAGAGGTGCAAGATTCTAGCGGAGGCTGGTGATTCCAGTATCAGTGGGGCACTGAATCCGCTCCGGATTTCAGTCAGGACTCTAAAGGAGCTATCCAAGACAGCAAGGCCGCACGGGCACTGCAGCCACCAGCCTCCACTACAAGAGTCACAGCAAAGGCCTGTCTTGATGAGGGGTTTGCCCCAGGGTGGATCTGCAGTGGCGGCAGGTCATCTGCATGATGCAGCCGCCATCGCAGAGCCCTCCTGAGGCATTCCCTCGAAGCCCTGCTTTAAAAAGGTAGGGCACTTACCCCGCCTTTTTCAAGCCAGCGAGGGGCAGTCTCACATCTTCTCTATCCCCCTCCTCTGGCTTTGTGCTGGAGGTATGTCCCCAGCCACTGGCAAACCCTGATTGGGTCACTGTCAGCAGTGACAGGGGAGGGGACGGTGCAACGAGCCAAATGGCCACTGGGCTGGCTATGCGCCTCTGTGGGCCCACGGAGCAGCGCAGTCCAAGCAAAACAATCCAAAAACAAAGTGGTGCACCTTGATCACGTTCCTTCAGGCAGGAAAAGCCAAAGAAATCCTTGAGGCCTACACAAAGTCAGACAGATTATTTTGGCACATAAGGCAGCAACTCCTACAACAAAGGGCTCTTGGAGCAGCTTACAGCCAGTTTTACTTATTTATTTATTTCATTTCATTTCTATACCTCCCAATAGCCAAAGCTCTCTGGGCGGTTCACAAAATTAAACAACGCAGTCCCTATCCACAATCCAACAAGACATGACACAGAAGGAAAAAGGATGGGTAGAGGGAAGAGGGGGAAATTGAAGTAGTCTTTTCGCAGCACACAATGTCAAGGTGATTTGCCTAGTTCCCTTCGATGACCAGCATCATTGGATAGCCTACAATTGTGATCAGAGCCCACCACTCACATGATGTAGATTCTAGAATATACACATGGAGAACTCCCTCTCGGATACTGTTCAGCCTTGGGAATAGCTCTGGATGTGCAAGAGAGAAATAATCCTGCTGCCTGATTTAGTTCATTCGTTGATTACAGTTTTGATTGCGAATCTAATTAAGGCGTCCAAGCTAACTGTCTGTGAAGCCTTCTAATGACTGATTATGAGAACAACTTTTAAAATAGAAAGAGCAGGAGAAAGTGGATCAAAATCACACATTTCAAAGTGCAGCTCAAAAGCCATTTCCTCTTTTCATTCTATTGTTGGAAGTCACCACCATTATAGTTGTGGGCCTCTTTATGAGGTTCATCAGATGAGCATTTTATTGCACGCTTGCTACTGCCCACTTATGGATGTTCACACGTCTTTTAGATGATGACATTTGCCTCCCACACACCACCTGCTTCTTCCGCACCTTTTTCCGTCACAAAATAGACATCTTTTAACCCAACATTTTTTAAAAAATGGATTTGCCACGATTTCCTGCTGTATGCAGGAAAAGCGGCGTGATCAAAACAGCCTCTGAATGGGACACGTCGTGGTCTTTGTTTACTTCCTCTTTCCCCTCTGGGGAGAATGAAGAAGTGCGGAGAAGCAACGGTAAGGAAACGCCATGCAATGTTACCTATGTGTGTCTTGCATATCGCAGCATAATAACCTTCCTTCAGCAGGTTAGAATAATGCTGCTTTAATGTGTCTGAACTAACGCTGGGCCAAACTGAGGAGGGACATTTCTCAGCTGTTTCACCCACTTGAAATCAACTAGTTTGTTTCAGATATGTATTTTGGGGAAGAAGAGAATAGGTGAATCAGAGACTAACAATGCAATTCTAGGCATTTCTAATCAGCCATAACTTACTGAGAAGAAGTCAAAATCAGTAAGGAACACTTCTTTACTTTTTAAACATAATGCTAGGACTGATTGTCACTGGCAGTATTTCCTGCATTCAATTTCTTTCTGGCCACTGTTCACAATCTCTCTCTACTCCACGTACTGTATAAAAACCTGAAACTCTCTAGCAGCCATTCCAGCAAGTTGCTGAGAGGGAAGCAGGGCCATCCCACTAGCCCATGCAGCTAAAGAAGTGGTCAATAGTTCATAAAACCTTATGCTGGAATAAAAGCATTACTCTTTAAAATACCCCCAAACTCTTTGTGGTTATTAGAGCTAGAAGGCTGAAGAGAGAAAGAAACAGTGTGGGTGCTGATCATCTTAAGATAAAAAGATTGAGGTGTTGCTGGTCCCACCCTTAAAATAACCACAGTGTAATGATGGGACACAATTTAAATGTCAGTTTCTCCCCCCACCCCCCATGTTTGGACATTTCCCCCAGTTAACTGCTCTGATGTAAAAAGAAAACCTAAAAAGCTGCCTATTCCATCTTGTATACTTCACTGGATTTTAATCAGGCAAATGTATAATATATGTAGCATGTGCAACTAGCTGAAATCCCACAAGGAAATCCCCCACTTCCACAAAGTATGAATCAATAAGGCCCTTGCCGCAGTCTGTGATGATCTTTTTTTTTAGCGATGGACAAAGGTCATCTGTCCATCTTGCTGTTATTGAACCTCTCAGCGGCCTTTGACACAGTGGACCATGAATTGTTGATTAGATGGTTGAGGACCCAGGCAGGACTGGAGGGCCTGGCTCTTGCCTGGTTCCACTCCTACCTGGATGAAAGGGCTCAGCTGGTTACCATGGGCACTTGTGCATCTGCCCCCACAGCCCTTCCCTGTGGAGTTCCTATCCTCGCACCTTTCATGTTCAATGCGTATGTGAGGCCACTGGCAGAGTTAATTAAAGCCCACGGGCCGAGGTACCATATGTATGACAAAGATACCCAGCTTTATATCTCGGTGGGCTCAGACCTCAGTGGGGCAGTTGCTGTTCTGTCTCAGTGCCCGGCTGAGATCTGTAATTGGATGTCTAGAAGCAAGTTGATGTTTAATCCAGAGAAAACTGAGTTGAGGGTGTTGGTCGCGATCAGCGACTGGCAGATTCAGTGCAGGAGCTCGCAGACGTTTCATCTTCAAGAATCTGACCGAGGATTGTGATGGAGGCATGAGACCTGGGTGTCATTCTTGACCAATCCCTGACCATGACATCACAAGTGGGGGCTGTTATCCGGAGCTGCTTTTACGAATTTCATATGATCCGCCAAGTTCGCCCCTTTTCGTCAGAAGCCAATTTTACCACCGCAGTTCATGCCCTGGTCATCTCCAGGCTTGATTATTGCAACTTGTTGTATACAGGGCTTCCCTTGAAGCAAATGGCAGACTCGCTCTCAGGAGCAGGGTGCCCTGATGGTCCTCCACTACAATTTGGAATGTGTGGGGGCCAGGGCTTCATCAGTGGTTGGTCCCCAGTTGTAGAACAATTTGCCACCGGAGATTAGACAGGCTCCTACTGTCAATTGTTTTAAATGCCTCTGTAAGGCATTTTTACTTTCCCAAGAGTTTGAGGGAGGCGTAGTTTAAATTTTAACGTGGTTTGAGAGTTTTTAATGGGAATTGTTTTATGTTTTATTGTAAAGTGCCACGATGCCAGAAATAACAAGGTGGTGCTATAAAAATGTTTTTAAATTAAAAATAATAATAATAAAAACTTGAAAATGACTTGGTATTCTCAAAGTGCTGTTGGAAATCCTTGACTTCTGAGTTTCAAATGAGATTAAGAATTTAGTCAATGAAGCAAGGGATGAAACCTGCAAAATGATTCATCACAAGGATTAGTCAACATTGTTATTAAATTGATGCTACATCCATATTTAGTACATTCATTAGCTTTATGAACAGTCCTTATGTTTTTAACATTATTATATGAAATAACAGTACAGTATCTTGCTTATAGTAAATCTCAAAATTCCCTTTTTTGCTGATGAAAGCAAGGCACATTCATGCCACTTCCTGAATAATATTTGAATAAGCAGCTGTGTAGATAGCAGATGTCAAAATCAGCAAGGAGCACATGTTCAATTTCTAACATAATGGGTTGGATCCAAATTTAAGTTGAATCATCTTCACTGATGGAAGTCTTGAAGCCTTGACATTTCATGCTCTAGCGGATTGACCCCCTGAAAATGCTACACAGAGCCAGGAGATCTTGCTGAATGGGCATCACAGCTCAAAATCAGGCAGAGGGACTTTCCATGAATGGAGACTTGCCTGGTTGGCTGAGATGCCACCTCCTTCAGCTGCTCCTTATTTCTGCCTCCGTTTCTTGTACTGATCCCAACAAACTCCTTTGGCAGATCTGCAAGGCTCTTCCCTAAAATATTCTTTAGGTTATGGCTCCTAATTTCTTCCCAGGTCCATATATCTCAACGCATTGTAACCTGCTTCTGTAAGCAACTCACCCTGACTGGATCTAAAACATACTCTTAGTTGGGGTGGCTGAAGAATGACTTAAGGGCCCCTTACATAATTCCAGTGTGTACTTATGAGTTAATGTGGGACTCTATTTAGCTTAAAGCAGGAGTGTTGAACCTTAGGCTTGTGGGCCAAATCTGGCCTGCCTGAGGTTCTCCAGATGATTATGCCGCCTTCCTCTGGTCTCTCCTCCTGATTATTTGGTGGTTTCCTGGTACTTTTGCTCTGCCCCTTTTGCCTTTGGAATATGGTCCCTGAGAGCTTCTCTAAAATGGAATTTGACCCTTGGGCTGAAATAGGTTAGACACCCTGGCTTAACCTCTAGCTAGTAGCTATTCTGTTTTGGGTAGTGCATGTTGTGATCTGTTAGTGGAGCTGAAAGATACAGGGAACTGATTGGGCAGAGCACAACACTGGAAGTATGATTATTTCCCTGGAAATTATGAATAAAAAAATGTGAAAGTGAAAGAAAAGAGTCGACATTCTGCAATCAAGAATTAAAATTGCTTCTCACTTTTTGATGTGTATAGTTTATGAAAAAGAACATTTGTTTAGAGAAGGTAGAACAATCTTAGACATTTGCTAGTTAATAAACTGACTGAACAAGCTGAAAAAGGGTTTCTCACCATAGATTTAAACCATCTGAGAATCCATTCCTCACAAGCAGATAAATGATTTTTAAAAAATTCCAGATCCATCAAAATGGCATGCAAAAATGAAATTAGTAATGATTTATCTCCTATTGCAACTGAAAGCTTGAGAAATTTATTTTTTGAAGAACAACAATGTGCTGGAGTTTGCAGTTCTGCAATATTGCCACTTGCTTCATTCTTCCTGATTATTGCATAGAATTCTTCCCCCAGAAACAAGGGACTGCTGTGCTGCTTCTGCTTCTCATTTCACTTAATAGCTTTTGACAATAAAGGGATGGATTTGATTTCCATCGCAAAACTTTTGTAATATTTTCTGTCTACTCTGCACATGTGTTTACGGACTCCTTATACTTCCGAGAATTTTTCTCCTGAATCCCACTTTTGTGGGGCAGCTCAAAAATGTGAGTTGCTTATTGCACTGGGACGGGGCAGCCAGCAATGTGTCATTGAGAATGTATCCAAACCAGGATAGGAACAGGGTCCAAAGGGTTTCTCTGCCACACCACTTAGCACTTTGGGAACAATTGTGGAGAAGCTACGCCCAGGCCTGACAAGGATACTGACGCCATGGAAATAGTTGGCGGGATCCGGTTTTAAGTGTGCACAACTGCAATGGTGGGTGTGGACCTTCCAATGCCCTACTTGCAACGGCAACTGCTCCAGTCCCATGATAATGCTACACACAGAGTCTGGAGATCCTGCTGAATGGAGTCAGCTGTGGTGTGGGGGGGATCCCCAAAAATTGGGTGGGGGGATCTTCCCTGAGTGGAGCCTTGCCTCTTGTGGAAGGCAGATCCTGGATCCAACTGTCTTCAGCTACCTCTCCACACTACACTCTGTATCTGAGGCCCTGGAGGAGACGATCAAAGGTATGTTGACATGGGAAGAGGGATCAGCAGTAGGCTGGCAACTTATGAATCAGCCAAGAAAGAGGAGAAGGAGTAGCAAAAAGGAGGACAACAAAGGACAGCTATTTGCATAAAATTTGCATATGCTAATTTATATGTATATAATCAAATTTAGAAATTATTGTAATTTAAATAGAAATTCAATACATCTCACCAGTGTGTGGAAGACTGTGACTGGGTGACCGGTATGCCTTGTTCAGTCTGCTGCCCAGGTGCTGTTGATGGGCAACTTCAAGGCCCACGTGGCCCTTCTGATGGCGCTTTAACCTGAGGGCTGCCTATATGCGGCCAAAGCCCTGTGGTGGCTGCATAGCTGCGCTGAGTCAGTTATATGACGCAGCTGCAGATTTGCAGCTACTGCAAGGCTTTCCTGTGAAGCTGCACTGTTATAATGGTTTATAACAGTATTGACAACTGTCAGGGCCCAGGCAGGGCTGGTGCCAAGTGGTGGTGCTTGGCTTGAGCAGGGAGTAGCCTCGGCCGGGTCTGTTGTTCAGAGCCTGTGTCGCCCCATAAGAAGTGGTGGCAGACGTGAGGTCTGGTGTTCAGAGCTGTGTCGTGGCATAATAGGTGGTGGCAGCGTCGGGATCCGAAGTAGACTCTGTTCATTTATAGTGACAGAAGTCAAAAAGGATTTTATTTGTGAACAGGACAGAGGGTGGTTACTGTAAAGCACCTCTGAGGTCCTTAGCTGTGAAAGTTACATATTACCTAAGTCAGAGGTTGCGCTGATACAATTCTCTGACAGGATATTTTTGTCTGTGGTGAGATACATATTATAAAATATCAAGTTTACCACTCCTGACCTCAATTGAAAACTCCCAGTACCATTTTATTTATTAAGGTTAAGTCTCTGTCTGATAAAAATGGATATCTTAGCGTTGAAAAAAGATGCCCTTTCAGACAGATGTAAACGTTTAAATTTGCCAACTGAAGGAAAGTCAGTTGATGAAATGAAATGGGCTCTTATAGAATATTACAGAGTTCATGCTGCAGTTGAAACTGAGGTAAATCCTCTGAGGCAAGTGCCTGTAGAAATGTCTCCTCAATACATTCAGCTAGAAAGGGAGAAATTAGAACAACGAAAAGCTGACAGACAAATTGAATTAGAAAGAATAAAGTTGAAGAGAGCTGAGTTGGAACAGCAAGAAAGGCTGAGAGAAAAAGATAGAGAGCTGGAGCTAGAATGAATTGCTTTAGAAAAGAGAAAATTTGAGCAGGAAGATCAGAGGAGAATTGAGGAAGGGGCTAGACCTCCCAAATTATCTCCTAAAGACTTTACAACTTATGTTGAGGGGCAAGATCCCCAAATTTTCTTCAATACCTTTGAAAAGGCAGCCCTAATGTGGGAAGTAAAGCCACAAGATTACATGAAGTTTATCCCTAACTTGATCAAGGGAGACCTGGCTGAAATTTATAACAGTTTTCCTGTGGGGGAAGCTTTAGATTTTGCCTCATTTAAAACAGCAGTTTATAAAAGATTTCGCTATGGGCCTGAGTATTTCCGGAAGAAATTTAGAAGCCTTACTGCTGTGTCATCCAAATCTTTTGTGGAGTTGGGACACAAATTAGTGGATAATTTTGAAAAATGGATCACCTGCGCTGAGGTGAAAACCAAGCAAGATTTAGTTGATCTGATGATTAAAGATCAATTAATTTTTCAAATCCCTCAAGATATAAGATTGCTGGTGAGAGATAGAGACCCAAAAACATATCAAGATGCAGCTTCCCTGGCTGATCAATTTTCCTTAAACCGGGGCTATCATATGACCAGCAAGTCTCCTAAAGAAAATAATATTAAACCAGGGTATAAACCTAATGGGGGTAAGAAGGAAGCTGAGGTAAATAAAAATCAGTTGCCAACAGAAAAGGCGGGAAACACCACCAAACCTATGTTTGGAAATACAGACCTCACATGCCATCATTGTGGGTTGGTGGGGCATATTAGACCACAATGTCCCAGGCTGAGAGAAGAGAAAGAGAAAAGTACCTCAGTAAGGAGAGTGGATATTAATAAAGATGCTAAACATCCCCAAAGTTCCCAGTGTTACACATTAGTGTGGGAAAATGTTTTAATAAATGGAAAAAAGCATAAAGCTATTCTAGATACTGGAGCTTGTTTATCTCTGATTAGAGCAGATCTGGTGATGAGGGAGGAGATTATTCCTCACAGAAAAATTAACATCAAACCTGTGACAGGGCCCATAATTGAAATTTCTGTAGCCGAGATGGAAGTTACATGGAGGGGAGTCACAGGGAAATGTATTTTAGGTGTTAATTGCTGTCAGGAAGAACCTCTAATCCTAGGTACTGATATCATGAGGTTAGAAGGTAGAAAAGTTTTTATTATTACACGCTCACAAGCAGCAGTGGAAGTCTTGTCAGACAATTGTAGCAAATCTGGAGAGGCTGAGGGCCTCTGCAGTTGCCTAGCAACCCAGCTGAAGGAACTGCTGTGCTAGGAAACATCGTTGCAAAAACTGATACCACGTTTGCTTTACACACAGGAAATGATCCCAGCTTGGAGGTTTTAAGATCCAAAGCTGAGGCACAAGAAACCTCTTTTAGTAACACTCAGAAAGAACAGGTTTTCTGGGATCGGGGACTCTTATACCAAAAGTGGTTGCCCAAGAAGAAACAAGGAAGTTGGGGGGCTGAAAAGCAGCTTGTGGTACCAATACCAGATAGGGACCAGCTGCTGAAATCAGATCACGATTCCTTTTTGGCAGGCCACATGGGGATAGGTAAAACCCAGAAAAGGTTGATGACTAATTATTACTGGCGTAATATTTCTAGGGAAGCCACAGAGTTTTTCAAGTCCTGTGAGAGTTACCAGAGGGTGGGGAAAAGTAGGGACAAGGTCAAGGCTCCCCTAAATCCCCTACCACTTACCAACCAACCCTTTTTAAAAATAAGACTGGACCTGGTAGGACCTTTCCCTAGACTTACAGAGACAATAAAAATGTTTCAATTGACCAGTATAGACTTTGCCACAAGGTTCCTGAATGCTGAAGCCTTTCAAAATGTTGATGCCTTGTCAGTAGCAAAAGCCCTATTAAAAATCTTTTGTTGCTGGGTTTTTATCCATAAAATTTGGAGTGAGCAAAGCTCAGTTTTGTTTTCTAATGAAAAGAGATGTTTGTGGAGGTGTTGCGGTGTCAAACATATAACATCCACTGCTTTCCACCCCCAAACAAATGGGCTAGTTAAAAAATTCAATGACAAGAAAGAAGTTATAGAGCTGGCACACACAGGTTTGGCTGGAGCCCAAACCAGGCAGAAAACTTGGTGTGATGAAGAGGCTAGAGACCAGAACTTTAGATTGGGAGTTGAAGTCATGGTCTTCTTTCCCAGGAAGAGTGGTCAGTTTGAGGCTGTTTGGGAGAGACCTTGCATTGTTTGGGATAAGACTGGAGCCCATCCCCCTATTGAGTCATCTACTTGTGGGGTGGATGGAGGAGTACCAGAAGCAGTAAAAAAGAAGTTTGTTCTGACCTCGGATGCTTCGGAGGTCAGAGTTGGAGCCATGCTGTGGCAGACAGGGGACGATGTGATCCATCTCGTGGCCTACTCCAGCAGAAAGTTGACAGAGAGAGAGAGAAGCTGTTCTGCTGTCCAAGAGAAGTGTCTGGCCATCGTTTGGGCTGTGAACAGGGTCGAGGCGTGCATGTGGAGATGGTGGTTCATCTGGCAAGCGAGTCATCAGGCGCTGTTGTGGCTGCAACCCATGGAAAGCCACAACGAACTTTTGCAGCAGTGGTCGTGGCAGATCCGAAGCTTCAATGCGGAGATCCAGCATGTAGCAGGTCGGGAGAACATCATCGCGGATGGACTGTCTCGCCAGGAATCGTCCAGTTCACCAGTAAAGTGAGACTTTGTTGTGGACATTGTGATGCTCCAGGACTTTAAAATTGGAGCCAAAAAGTGGACTAATAAAAATGTAGTTCTTTTAACAGTTGATTTTCCAAAAGGTTTGTATGTGTATATATATTGTTATTGCTATTAATTGTATATATATATGTTTAACCGTTTTATTTCCCCAAACCCTATGTACAGGTCCAGGTATTAAACCAGCCCCATACTCAGTTTTTTTTAAAAAAGGGGGGGGATATGTGTCGTTACACCCCACAAGTCAATTCCAAATGTATGTCTGCAGTTTGTAAGTCTGTGGATTTTAGAATGTTGGCCTAAGTGGGCGGAGTTAGAATGTCTTGGGAGGGGGGAGGAGTGATATATAAGGGAATGACCGAGGGGATTGAGAGTTCTTGTTCTTGTTCTTGTTCTTTTCAGAGAACCTTTCAGGGAGACTTGTTATGTACTCTTAGAGTCTATAGTGCTTTCTGTATTTATGGTACTTAAGTTCTGGGAAATTTGAAAGTCAGTGTAGTGAGTGGTGTCTTTAGAGTGTGGTGTGCACGTAGTGGAAGTATATTAATCAATACTGATAATAAAGAAAGTTCAAGAGTGATTGTGTGAGAAAAAGGAAAGCGCGAATGTGAGAGTGACAGGATTGTATGGAAGGTTTCCAAAAGGGTTTTAAATGTTGGTATTTGAAACAAAGCTTAAAAATAAATTTTGATTGTTTTGTTTTTAAAACTACCACAAAAATCCCACGTGTCTGTTTGGCGTTTATCATCTTAAGTTTACACATTCAGCACCCACTCTGACAATCATTCACCTAAGCAGATATAACTCACAGCGCATTATTATATATATTAAAATCCATTCTCCATTTTAAACCCTTTCTCCACTTAGTTTGGAGGAAGGTGGGTTTTATCCCTTGCCTCAGGCGTATCAAGTGGTGGTGCTTGGCTTGAGCAGGGAGTAGCCTCGGCCAGGTCTGGTGTTCAGAGCCTGTATCGCCCCATAAGAAGTGGTGGTAGTGGTAAGGTCTGGTGTTCAGAGCCTGTGACAGGTATTACCCAGAGGACCTTCTCTTCTGCTGCTCCCAGACTGTGGAATGGCCTGCCAGAGGAGATTCGTCAACTTAACAGTCTTTTAGCATTTAAGAAAGCTATAAAGACTGATCTCTTCTGGCAGGCCTATCCAGTGGAATTTTAGGATACTTTTAGTATGCGTTTAGTATGTTTTTTAAAGGAAGTTTTAACAATGTATACTATGTTTTTAATCAGTATTTTATGTATTTTATATTTACTGTTGTTCCCCGCATCGATCAGGATGGAGAGGCGGGCAAAAAAATGTTGTTGTTGTTGTTGTGACCTTTGCTCTTCGTTCCATGGCACATCAATACAACCTGATTTTTTTTGGGGGGAGGGGCCTTTGGCTTTCTCTGAAAATGAATATTTAGAGTTAAAGTAAATTGTTTAAGAAAAGGAACAGTTTAATTACGTTATTTGAAGGCAGTGCCTCATGCAATTGAACTCTACTGTCAAAAGTTAACATTTCCCATTCTACAAAGCCTTCAACATTTTGACGGAATAAAAGCAGAGTAGCTAATTAAAAAGAAAACACACACGCAACCTTGTTAATATAAACAAAAGGAATACATGTCTTGCAATTCATGTTTTTATTATTCATTTTAAGAGATTGGAACTCAGCTTCTTGGCAACCTTGGATGTTTATTCCCACCTACCCCTCCCAGTGCTGATGTATTTAGTGCTGTAACATTCTTTGCTTTTGCAATCTAGGCATTATGCATGATTAATTTAGAGCTCAGAGACACCTAATTAGTGTCCGTATAAGCTTTGAGTGAAGTGTGTATTTTAGTAGACTCTTGGTTTATGAATGACTGTTGAAAATGTACAAGGTTATCATGGTACTTAATAGGTACTCAGTTATAAATAGTATACATAACCTTGAAAATACAGCAATCCGTTTCTTCTCTTCCCTTTATAAGTTTATCTCTAGGGCTATTGACTGCCCACCTCTGCTGTAGAACAAGAATGATGACCAACTTGTCAATGTGAGCGTTCCTGTACTTTTAATATCTATGTACAATTTTGGCACCTTGTGTCACCCTGGTTTGGAGAGAGGCACCTGCCAAAATCCCCTCATTTATGCGACCATACAGCGCTGCAGCTCTCCGGAGTAGATGCAGAGGGTGCATGGTGGGCTGAAGGGAGGTGGAGAGGACATACGTGCAACGATGAAGTTGGTTCCAACCCAAGAATGTTGAAAGTGGATGGGCTGGGGAGCTCTCTGTTGTAGGGGAAACTCATTAGAGATTTAGAACCAACCACTGAATGTTCCCTGCACTTCACGTTTGTGGAATCGGGTCTCACAGAAATGGAGGCGGGAGGATTGTTATTGCAGAGCTGCGTATCCCCTTCAGGGTGCATTAAACCTGGTGGAATCTTGGACAGCTGTTCAAGAACCCCTTCTACGGTTATATTTTAACATGACAGCTACTGTAGTATGGCTTCTTCCCATACTGCTTTTGTCAATGTGAGAACAGCCCACTCTGTGGTGCTTCCATACTAGTGTTGCTCCGGTTTCCTAGAATGGTGCTACAGATGTGGGGTGGAGTCAGAATATAGGCACCACCCACGTGGCTGAAGTTATGCTGAAGTTGAGTGGTGTAGGAACTGTGTTTCATTACCTCCCATGGTGTAAAGGTCACTTGAGCAGGGACTGTACATTTCCTCACAGCCATGTTTAGTATGTTATTTATATATGTATAGTGGTCATTTTTATAATTGTGAAAGTTATGTTATATAGTAGCTGAGTTTGCATGTGTGTGAGAGGGAGGAGAGTCTACAGTTCTGGAAGAGGTATTGAGGAGAGTGGAAGATTATAGGGAAGACTTTACCAGCCTTCCCCAACCTGGTAAGCTGTTTGAGGGAATTCTGAGAGTTGTATTCAAACACATCTGGAGGGAACCTGTTCAAACATGATTTCAGATTCTGGTTTGTTCCAAAACTGGTAGCCATATTTTCTTGGGGTGGACAAAACAGGAAACTATGGTTAGTTAGATGCTTCCTGTTTTGAACTTGGCTTGCATGAAAGGAGGACTGAAGGGGCTAAAGGCACATCCATATCTTGGCATAATAAGCTGAGATATGATCGTCTGAATGCAGCCACCAGAGTTGTGAGGACTGTCGTGGGGTTGGTGTATTAGTTGTGATTTCTCAAAGGCATTGAAATCTGAACATTTAGCCACTCTTCACATGGCTTCGTCCTCTAGTTCTTACAAGGCATTGGGATTTGGGGATTGTTTCCTGGTATGTTAGATTGTCCTCTCCCTCTTTGCTTTCTGCCAGTATTTTTCTCCACGTTGGTGAATTCTATGCTCACATAAATATGATACTTTATTATATATTATATTTTTTTAAAATAAAGGTATTAAGAAAAAGGGAGATTTAATATGCCAAGGTTAACACATACAGAAAACTGAATCATCATCAAGATGATTCCACCAAATTAAATTGTCCACCAAATTAAATTGCACATTGTTGACCCTGAACTGTAAAACTAGTTTTCAAAGTAACTGCTGGCAAAAAAAAAAAAAAAACTCTCCCACCTTAATTAAGATGGCATTAATGACTCCTAGTGTGTAGCTCCCCCCAACTGTGCTGCATTCCTTTTAATTATGAGCGCAAGAATTTCCAGTGGACTCAAACTTAATTGAACTGAATGGTCGACATATTGAATGATCAACATAAACAGAATGGTAAATTTTTCAGATAAAGGTTCTCAAGATAGGCAGTACAACTATAATGTGACAACATACGAGAGAGAGAGAGAGAGAGAGAGAGAGAGAGAGAGAGAGAGAGAGAGAGAGGGAGTTTGTTTATTATTTTTAATGGTACATGGGATATGGGATAAGGTTTGATTTCTACAGAGCCCTTGTAGAGAACTGAAGCAGATTCTTATTAAAGCCCTATTCCTGTCTTGTTCATCGAGAAACATCGGTCCAATAGAAGGCATTATACAACCACTTATGTTCAACCTCAGTGCCCCCATCTTGCCCTGTGATTGGTTTGTTGGGGGGAGGGGTGCAAGTGCCTGCGAGGAAAGGGGGAAGAAGGGATGGAAAGCTTTCTTAAGCCAGCAATCAGTAATCCTATACCTACTTATCTAGGATTAAGCCCCATTGAACCCAATGGGAATTACTTCTAAGTAGATATGTATAGGGTTGTGCTGAGTAGACAAGTATAGGATGTATATGATCCAAGCCAATGATGCACAGTTCAAGAGTATTGACATAGCCATTGTTATTTCAGAACAAATGTTCAGATACTAGCAGTGTGTCAACATGAACAACTCGGATTTGGTGCGTCACCATTACTTACTTGATGGTCCCTTATAAGGACATAAGAGAAGCCATGCTGGACTAGACCAAAGTTCCATCTAGTCCAGTACTCTGTTCAGCACCCTCCTACCTGTGTACCCTGGCAACTGGTATATATAGGATTACTGCCTCTGATATTAGATATGGGCTTCTTTTGTGCAGAAAACTATTATGTTTCAACTGTAGTTTATTTTTGCAGTTTCAGTATGATGCATTGACAATGAAGAAAATAAGAATGTAGCAGGAGGTATTTGAACTTAATGTATATTGTACAACAGCTTTCGCTAACTGGGTGTTTCTTAGATGTTTGGGACTACAACTCCCATCATTCCCCAGCCCACTTCTGGAGGTCACCAGTTTAAGGAAGGCTGATGTACAAGAGTTTGTAGATTTACATGTCCCAAACTGGCCCTGGGTCAGTTTTGGCCGTGGAAGTCTTCAGAAACAGCTTTTGTTATACAAGATATATTATACAAAAAATCTTCACCTGTATATTTTACAATAGGAGCCAAGTTCAATGAGTAAAATGTCTTAATTTATCACAAAACTGAACATTATTTCTCCCTAGGGAAAAATGGCAGTATTCTACATTTCCATGGATATAATACACTATGTGAACAATTTTTACAGATAAAATAAACCATAAGGGTTTTGTGCATTATGTACACTTCAGTTTCAATGGCCCATTTTTTGTTCTTAGAAATTATATATAATTGCTGATGTGATAAAATTCAATACGTATAAAAATGGTCAGAAATATAAAATTCCTTGTACTGGTGATTTGTTTTTTTAAAACTAACTTCTGATTTTTGTTCATAGAATACTAGCAAAAATAGGTGTATTTCTGTCATGTACTATGTAGTCATGTATTTAATGAACTCGACAGTCTACATTTTATTTACGAAGTAGGCCACCAAATTAGCATCCAATCTTTGTGATACAAATCTTCATAAATATAACGGACTGGGGGAATAAGAATCCCAATCAAACAACCCTGATTCAAACACAAGAATAAACCTTTAAAAAAAATTAAGAAAGCACACAGCTCATTATATAATTTGTATGTATTAGTGGCTGATTATTTACGAGAGAGAAATTATGTCATGAGATGCAACATACTCTATGGTCACAATCCAGTCAAAGCTAAGCATTTTTTAAAAGTCCCATTTACTGAAGTGGTATCAAAATAAATTGGCTGGATTGTGCCCATTTGATTTCTCTATCTCAAGTCCTCTCTATAGCCATACTTCTCTTGTTTTGTCTCTTCACTAGACAAAGAAAAGTTGTAGTCTAGCTAATGTCACATCTGTCAATGTCTGTACAGGATTGTGACCTCATATTGGCAATATTCATAAAACTTTGTTGAAAGCTTGAATTCAGGCCAGTTCACAGAGACCAGATAGGTTGGTTCTGCCTGTGGTGGAGCTTAGGAGTGTGCCTCATAACACCCACCTACCACATATAGGACATGTTGTGATCTGATGCTTTCACACATATATTCAGTCCACAAGTACAAGTACTAGAATGGGCAACCAGAATGTATGGGAAGGTGATACATATGGTTCATGCAACACATTCTACATGGGTGGGGATACACACGTCCAAGACTATCCCCAACGCACAGTGTGTGTACAGTCATTTATGCCTTCTTTCCTTCCTTCCCACCTTCCATACTTTAGTATATGTATTCACTAATATTTCTGTCAACATTTCAAGCCATCCCCTAATCAAAATTGACTGCACTCTGAAAAATCCCTTTGGTGGAAAGATTTTTTTTAAAATGCCATATATTCTACAGTGATTTTAAGGCAAATCCAGAAGATCAATACACAAACTGTTAAAGTTTTACAACCATGCCCACAATTATTCCTGTGTGAATCGATACTGGGATGTATCTATTTAAGAGACATAACAGTTTCTCTCATCATTGGCCAAGTCCTCATAGAAACCTCTTCCTTGCTTTTAGATCACAAAGCTGAGGTTTGGTCTGCTGTGTTGCATGGAAGGGGTGATCTGCTTAGCTAATATTGGGGTTAACATAGCATGACATCTCAAGGTGAAACAGGAAGAAAATGCTTAGATCCACAAAAGTTTTTAGAGCACATAAATACTTCTGAGGCAAATAGAAATTGCCTTTAAATTTGACTGAGAGATTTGGGTCGTTTGTTGAATATTGACAAATATTCAATAATCATCTCTTGTTGAATACAATACAATTATCACTGTTGTAAACAGTGGCCTGTTGTTGGGCCATTTATGAGTTGTTTCCATCCTCAAAGAACCCATGCTGCTCAGTTTTGGATGACATGTCAAGTTGATGCCCGGCCGGTAATTAGACAAATAGCGCCCAGTCTCTGCTGGCTTGGTGATGGTATGAACCAGATCCCTGTGTAATGTCAAGTGTAAGCAGATCACACAGTGCTAAAAGCAGGCAGGAAAATAAATGGATGGAATAAGCCACTTCCAGCATATTTTCAAAGATGGAATATACCTGTAATTATAAAACATGTTTACCTAATAATGTATGTATGCTTTTGCAAGACTGTTTTTGGCCCTGGTGTGTGCATTTGGAAATACTAAATGCATTGGCTTTCTCATGTGTCATGTTAAAGAAGACTCTAGCACTACAGTATCAACATTACCAAAACTAACCCTTTCTAACATGGAAAATTCTGTGTGAAATTTCTTTGTTGTTCTTTCCCCCCACTTGAAGTATTAGATATAATAGGCACAATTAATCCCATATGGTAGCATTGGATCCATTTTTCTGTGTTGTACACAGTTTAAGTAATAACTTTATGAAACCACAGGAGCTGAGTAGATTATATAATTCCCTCGTATGTAAACATAGTTTGGCCCCCAGGACAACAACAACAAAAAAAATGCTGCCAAGGGACAAACCACTGCACAGCACATGGGGCTGTCTATACAGGTTAACCGCCCAGAGAGCTTCGGCTATTGGGCGGTATAGAAATGTAATAAATAAATAAATAAATAAATAAATGCCCCACAGTGGCTACGCAGTGGCGTCGCATCAGTGATGTTTGCCCTGTCCTGGACGGGGTTGCACTCTCCCTAAAGGATTGGGTCCATAGTTTGGGGGTGCTCTTGGATCAAGAACTGTCACTTCAGACATAGGTGAACTCAGTGGCAAAGAGCACCTTTTATCAGCTTTGGCTGATATACCAACTGCGCCCTTATCTGGACAGAGATAGCCTAGCTACAGTTATCCATGCTCTAATAACCTCTCGTTTGGATTACTGCAATGCGTTATACGTGGGGCTGCCTTTGAAAACGGTCCGGAAACTTCAGCTGGTACAAAACAGGGCAGCCCGTTTACTAACAGGGACTGGCTGGTGAGATCACATTACGCCAGTCCTTTTACAACTTCATTGGCTGCCAGTCCAGGTCCGGGCCCGATTCAAAGTGCTGGTATTGACATTTAAAGCCCTAAATGGTTTGGGGCCAGGTTATTTGAAGAAACGCCTCCTCCCATATGTGCCTGCCCAGACATAAAGATAATCCACAGGGACCCTTCTCCATGAGCCCCTGCCAAAGGAAGTGAGGCAGGTGGCTACTAGGAGGAGGGCTTTCTCTGCTGTGGCACCCCGGCTGTGGAACGAGCTCCCCAGAGAGGTCTGCCTGGCACCTACACTGTATTGTTTTCGTCGCCAGCTGAAGACCTTTTTATTTTCTCAGTATTTTAACACCTAAATTTAAACTTTGCTGTTTAATTCTGTATTTTAATCCTATATCAATTTCTGCTGTGTGGTTTTATCCTGGTTGTGCTTTTTATATTGTATTTGGGTTTTGAGATTGTTGGATGTTTTATTATGTTCTTAATGGTTTTAATTTTTGTGAACCGCCCAGAGAGCTTCGGCTATTGGGTGGTATAAAAATGTAATAAATAAATAATAAATCAATTATGCGATGCAGCAATCACATAGCCACCGCGGGGCTTTCCTGCAAACCTGCGCAGTAGAAAAGTCGAAGTTTTACTGGCCTGCTGGAGTGAGGTCAGTATGGTTTTTCCATCATCTGCCCTTGCTGTGGCGCCCCGCCAGGGGCATTCCCAGGCAAAAGGCAACCTCCCATTGGTCGCCAAAAGCCGTGCAAGGAGGAGAGGGCGGGCCTGGTGAGCCGAGTGGCACTGCCTCCTGGGTGAGGATTACCTGATGCCACCTGGAGCAGCAAAAGCATAGTTTTTCTTCAGAAGGCAGAGGCAAACCGGGGCCATCAAGGCAGCGTCCACAACACACTGCCTCCTTCTAGATAGTTCTTGCATTTGGATGCCATGCTGAACTGGCCCCATTGATGGACAATAACATCTGCAATGGGCCTAAATGGTAAACTATAACGTTAACTCTCACTTGGGTTATTCATCGTCAAGAGTTATGGCATTGGCAATATTTAGAAGCAGAGAAATATCAAGTGTATGACTAAAAATAGAGAGAGAGAGAGAGAGAGAGAGAAAACTAATTTTACAAGTACATTTCACAGTTTATTCATAGAGAAAAAATGTTCCCTATATCTGATTGCTGGGCTGAAAAATATGGCTGACAATTTCCGTATAAGTGATTAATATTAAGCAACCAGCATATGGAATACTGAAGAGTCTCCTGGATCCTCTCATTAGACTTTCTGACAGAACACTGTGTTTCTTAGGCAATTCTTCATCTATTCTTTCTGAATCCTTGTGACACAATAAATAATTTACCTTCACGTCTGTCCTGTGCTTGATGTCAGAATAATACAGAATGACATCCTCTTGAGAGGATTTAAATACAATGGAATGGTTTTTTATTGTTTTGCGCTAAGTGCAGAAACTTTATGAAAGCATTTGAGCGACTGAAAGTCAAAGGGGGGGGGGGAAGCTTTCCAAGTCTGACAAATAACTCATGTTTATGGTTCCAACGTCTAGTGTAAAAGGAAAGTAATGCAATAGCTGTTGACCGCCTCCTATTTGCATTTAGTTCACTTGGACAACAATGATCCATCTGTAGAAACAATGGCATCTCCCAGTGGGGGATCTAATGGAAATGTTTATTACTATTACATCCTCATTTCATATGGCCAAGATCTGGAACTGGTTGAAATCCCACTTCTGACCCTAGTAATTCCAGGCTTGGTCCCTTTTGCACTTTAGAGCAGCATTTAGTAGCCACCACATCTCTTGTCTCTGTCAGACTCTTGCCATCAGAAAGCTGAGTTCTTGTAGTTTGCATATGACGCATCCTGTCACCTGACTGAGCAGGCTCTGGCAGTGGCCTTGAGGTCTTCTCCTCTTCTCATTGTACAAACAGAAAGCAAAGTCCTCGAGTTGTGAGCTAAGCAGACGTCTCTCCTGATTTCAATGCAACAAGTTCAGAGTCATCTATATACTTTCCATTAAGCTGTTCGCTGTTGGAGTCATGATGATATAGATAAATGGGAACCTCTGTGATAGATGTTGCTGTGTAGGAGGTAGATCGCGTAGAGCAATGTTCTCGTCGCCTTTGACCCCACTGGGTTTTATACTGCATCCATTGCCTCTTCAAAGCTCCTTGGACCTGTAGGTATAACACATTCAATTTTAGACCAGTGTAAGAGGCGGGTTGAGGCTACTCTGAGGAAATTCCAACACAGTGGTTGATAAAAATAAAACTTCTCTTCCCTCTAACACACATCTAGAGTAATAGCCACTTTCACTGATGCTACATTTGCAGAAGGTGATGTTGGAATCTTGACAGGTTTAATAAGTTGAGTGGGATCAAAGAACTGCGAATTGGGTACCTCTCATGGAAAAGCACATTCCTACCTCCTTCACAGTGCAGGCCTTTACAAGCCTAAGAAACCATTTCCAGAGGGGCAGCCATGTTAGTCTGTGGCAGCAAAAACAACAATTAGTTGTTTTTGCTGCCACAAGACTCTCGGTTGTTTTTACCGCTTGAAAAGGCACACCTGGGGAGTCATGGGATCCTCCAGAGTGGTTTGGGATGTGGTACTGGGAGCTGCAGCTAGAAGGGGGAATTAGCAGATGTCGAAGATAACCCATCTCACACATGTCTGAGCAGATGTGTCTTCCACTGATGCAAGGGGCTTTCTAGGTCCAGTCTATTATATCTATTTTATGGTCTTCCATAAATACACACTAAGGGCACAATCCTATGCATGCTGGCTGGGGCAGATTGGGAGTGGTAAGACTTTTTCTTGTCTAAAGAAGCATAGGATTGCGTCCAAAATGTTTTCTTCAGGATTCAATGAGTGTGTTAAGACCTTCATAAAAGGGAATCTGGCTGCTGAAGATCTGGTCCAGCATTAAAGTAGCATTCTCGGGCAGCTTTGGGACACCTGCACTTCAGGTTCTTTGGATCCACAGTGATGCCTGTCTGGCTTTTCCCTTTCTCCGGTAGTATATAACTCTAGCAGCTGCCAGATTTTTGTAAAAGCCACCATTCCCTCCACCCCCCCCCCATGAACTATAAATTGTGATGGTCCAATGAACTGTGGGGAAAATAAAATGGTGGCCACCAGGAGATTGCCTCTTAGAGAAAGTTTGCTGCTCTTTACAGATATGGTTTTAATGTTTTACTTGTAAGCCACCCGGAGAACATTTGTTAGTGGGCAATATATAAATACTGAAATAAAGGAATTGGGAAAAGGCCACAGCTGTACCATGCTTCAAGGTAAATTCTTCTATCAATCTTGTGGTGGTGGGTCCCCCTCTTAGGAAGATGGCCCACCAAGGTGACTTTGCTCCTTGATCATGGAGCTAGCCTTGATCAATATTCATTTTTTACAATGAAATCATGCAGCTAGAGTCTTTCAAAAAGCCATTCATTTTAGTCTTCTCTATGTATTCAAAAATGAGACCCAGCAAAATAATACTAAATGAACCACTTGTTTCAAGAGACACTTACTCAGTGCAGAGTCAGCAGCACAGACTCGAAATAACTCATACAGCCAAATGTGGATGCTAGCTTGTTATATATAGAAAATGATCCTAGCTTAAACTACTGTAGCCAAGAAAACAATAGGGAAATATTTAACACAGTAGTATAGATGGCAACAATGACCATATGTAAAAGGAGTCACATGAACAGCGATTACATTGGGCCATTCAGGGACCAAAAAAATTAAGTGATATGAAATAATTTTGCCCTGCAGATTTAAATGAATGGCTAGAGAAAGCGTTGAATAAAACTTATGATGGGGACAACACTGAAAATCTGTTCAGCTTTTTATTCTTTATTAATTTTTTAAAGATTATGCATATAACAGCATTCACATTGTTCATTAGTTATCATTGTTAACTTTTTTTTAATAATGTTTGATAATAAAGTCTGAATCTAACCATTTGCAATTAAAATATATAAAATTACATATTATAAACATGGATGCGACACAGACTGAGGGAATAAGAAATTAATCCTAATTTTCTTCTGTACATGGCTGTGAGAGCAAGGATTTTAGAGGGCTATGTGGATAATGTAATGATATAGTTTCTTCACTAGGTGGGACTGGACTTAGCACTGTATCGGGTGGAGTCAGGAGTTTCTTGTCCTTTCTTGTTGAAGAGGGAGAATAGCTTCCTGGTTGATGTGTCCTCCAAGTTCACCATGACAAAGACTGAACAACAATGTCATTATGTTTTTCTGTTTAGATATGAAATGCTTGGATATTTTTTCTAAATTCTTGGTGTTCTAGACAGAGCTTTTGTGGTACTGAAAGCTTGTGAATAAACGAGGCTGTCTCACTTGCTCCAAATGGAGATGTGGAACATTACATGGGTTTTAAATTCATTTATGTTGGATCAGTTTCACCTGATTCTGCCTTCATGCAAAATAGTGCAGTAATAAACAATAAATCACTGAGGAACCTGAGCTTCCATTGCACTGCAGTTAATCCCTTCTTGTGCCATGGTATAATTTCCCCCCATTAGAAATATCGCTTTGATCTCTATGCACCTGGCAACAGCTAGCTAGACAATTTCCCTGGAAGAAAATGAAAACTGAAGATCAGACTATGGCTTTAGTTAATGGGTTGTGTTGGATCTTAAGGTGTGGCTGGAGGCTTGGAGAAATGTCTGTAAAGGAAATCCAAAAGAACTCACACTGGAGAATCAACTGTGCTTTCATGCAGAAGGAACACAGGAACAACTCAGCTGTCCTTCAACTGGAGCGGCTCATTCACATGTTAAATTTGGTCCTGCCTTCCCTTTCTAAAGTTCACTTTATTTTTAAAGTCTCAGACTTGTTTTTATTTATTTATATTTATTCTAAGAGAATAATCCTATGGTTTCTAGAAAGCATCCCAGGTCCCATAGGATTGCTCAGAAACAAAAAAGCTACAGAGCTACAACCTTGGGAAGGATGATGCTTTTTTGGGGTGGGTGGGTTGGTAATGTCGGAGCCCTCTTTTTGGTTCCTCCAGGTAACCACAGAGGTTTCTGTGATGGTTGATCTCAAAGCAGAGGCAGGTTGCTATGAGTCAAAGGTGTAAAATAGGTAGGGCAATGCCTAACCCTGGGCATTTCTGAAACCCAGGTATATTGCAAAAGAGCGGAAGCACAAGGAAAATGAATGATGCTACTCTGTCTCTCCACTCTGCATGAGTGGAGAGGGCAGGTGAATTAGCATCGATAGCTTAAAGGAGCAGCAGCAAGGCAGCTCTGAAGTCTGACAGTGGGGCTTCTTCAGGGATGTGGACCTTGACAGGTGCCCAATGATCCCTACCTCTGACACTGGCCCTGCTTTGGTCTGATCCTCTAGGGCTCTTATTTTGTTCTTATGTAGCTACAATTCTTCAGAGAGGGGGATGTGGATACCTCTCTTACAGGTTTATACTTAAAAAAAATAATAATCCCAGACTTAACTTGCTTTATGACAACTCTACAACATAGCTTCCTGAAAAAAGATATGTCTTATTATTTTGGGAAAAATAGGGTCAAGGTTTTCCCAGGCACAGATTCCAGCAAAAGTAGCAGGGTCTGTACCACTGGAGCCAAAGTAGACAGCCAAATGCCACAAAGTGAGTTCTCAGTACAGCTGGGATGTGAATTCTGTGGTTCCTGGATCCTGGCCTTGACCTCAGGTTGTTCAATATAAACTTCTCAACTCACGGTAGTTTCAATAAAGGAGAGCAGAGATGATTATGAAACTCTAGTGCAGTGTTGAGTTCAATAACAGTGGCAAGTTTTAGTTTATTAATAAATTAATTTATGGATTAAATTTGCATGTGGGTTATAAGCAGTCCCTCTGGAGCAAGAAGAGGTCCCATTGAACTCTATGTTCTTACTCCTGAGTAGGCATTTCCACCTTAAAAGAAATGTGGAAAATGCACCCTCCTTGCCAGCATCATCCTCATTTTTAAAGATAAAGAGATCAAAATTGGCACACTGATAGCTCTTTAGGAGGGTTTTCAGGATACCAAATTTGAATCAGATTGGGTCATCCTTTGATTTTTTAATTATTTTTTAAAATTCCCTCTCTCAAACCCTTTTTCTCATAGTCCATCAGTGCAAAGGATTGTAGGATCAATCTTCCATTGCTTTGAACATGCAAAGCTGTGCATCTTCAAGTTCATTAACTATAATCTGCTGGTTCCCTTACTCAAAAGTAAATCCCATTAATTTCAACTGCTAAAATCACATGTAGGCTTACCTTCGAGTAAACCCCATTGAACAGAGAGAGTCTGACTTCTGAGTAAACACACATAGAACTGACTTTTAATAGTGTGGTCACTCTGAAGTTTTATTTTTTAAGTCTTTAAACAGCAAACTGGAAAGAAGTGCTCTGCAACCCCATACTTTCTTCTGAGGTCTTATTCTTACTTCTGTTTACTCAGAAGTAAGTCTCTCTGTTCAATGGTGTTTACTCAAAGGTAAGCCTGAATCTGCAGCGATATGCTGGTGCGCACAAGAGGAGAGGTGTAAAGATGAATGAAACGTAAAAGCACAAAGGTGTAAGTTGATCAGGCTTTCACACACTCTGGAAACGACGGTGGATAATTCAATGGTAAACCGGGGCAAACGTGCAGGTGTGATGGAGCTCACTTACACAGCATATAGACATATGTTTGTACTTCATGATTTTACGATATTCTTATGCACACACATCCCAAACTTCCAAGTTGTGAGAACTGAGAGCATCGGCTTGATCTCCCTAATAACGGGGATCCTCCTAGCCAATCTTGACCAAGGAATTTGACACACTTTAGCAATCCTCCTTTTAAAACCACAGGATCACAGGGTGGGAAGGGGACACCAGGAGATCATTTAGTCCAACCCCCAGCCTTACAACAATATCATATTTTAAAGCCAGGATCCAAACAATCATGTAAATATTTCCACAAGCGCAAAGGTGTGTGTACATATGTTTTTCAAACAGCAGCTCCCTCACTCCCCACCCCATCCTGCCACAAGTTAAGTGTTGTTTTTTTTGAAACTGAGGGGACTTTCAAAAATGGCAGCAACTCCATTCAAGGGTGAAAAAAGAGTCGATCTCACTGGGCAGAACCAATATCTTATGCATATCTGAACTAGCTCTTTGGCTCCCAGGCTGAATGGCTGTTTTAAATGACAATTTTTAAAGTTTCATAAAGCAAATTTTGAGATGATTGTGGCCTCTTAGGGAACCATTTGGTTCAGAAGCAAGTTAGAAATATAAGGATGGGCGGATGGATGGATGAATACTGCCTAATTTAGGAAAGGGGATGCATGAGCAAACTACATCCTTTGCAAGAGGTTGTTGATATAAGATCCCTGCACCGAGTTACCCATCCATTCCTGAGTCTGTTCCAGGATTTATCCAGGTGTTTGCACTTGTGCAAAGATACTGGTGAAGCTGAGACTTGCTTCTGGGGGCTTGTAATGAGTGCCATTTTTGGTGGAAAGATGGGCTATTAATTAAAATGGCAAGCATTACAAGGCCCTTAATTTCTTCTTCAGCTTGGATTAAAAACTGAGCTGGAGAGGAATGTCTTTCTCCCCCCCCTCCACCCAGCCCCCCAATCTCCTTCCTTCCTTCTATCCCACTCAACCTCCCCAGCCCCTTTTCATTTCAGCAGCACTTACCTGGCTGGGGTAGTAGGCAACAGTAGTGGTTTCACTTTAGCCATGGGAAAAAGGAAGGTGAGAGACCTCTCATTTCTCTCCTCAGTTTGCTGATAGTGTCAATGCCCCCTGTGACCCTTAGCAAATGTAGTTTTCCCAGCAGCAACTTCTGAAGCTGGACCAGGGCCGGATCTACACTACTGCTTTAAAGCGCGTTATAACAGTTATAAAGCACTTTAACTGCTTTAAAGCGCTATAAAACTGTTATAAAGCGCTTTAAAGCAATAGTGTAGATCCGGCCCTGCTTGGAACATAAGCTGAGCTATTTCTGATTTGCGGTGGGGTGGGGAGTAGCCTGGATTATTTTCCAACCCATTCTGATTTAAGTTGGTTAGTCACCCATCTCTACTTGTTATATTAAGAGTGAACAGTGGTATTTTTAATTGTCATAAAGCAAAGACCAGTGGTTTTATATGCTTACCTCTCCATTGAAGAAACAGAAAATAGTTGCCACAAGTAAACCCTAAGAAAGAAAAGAAAAGAAAACCATTCAGACTGTTTCTGTGATGTTCTGTGATCTAAGCTGTGTCCTTCTATGATGCAAAGAGATTTCATGCAGTATAGTTAGCATTGATAGCCAAGCCCATAATAAGAGCCTATTTTGTCCTGCAGCCTGTTTCCCAGAAGCCACTGAGCCACTGAGGGCAACAGCCATTTCCTGTTGCTCTTCTCCAGCAACTGGTATTCAGAGACATGCTGATTCTAATCCTAAAGGTAGCATATAGCCACTGATTGCCTTATCCTCCATTAAATTATTTCAGCCCCTTTTAAAGTTATCTAGCTTGGTGGCCATCTTCATATCTCCTAGAAGTGCAGTGTGGAATAGTACTTCCTTTTGCCTGAATCTCCCAGGACCACTGCCCCACAATTACAGTTTCTCGCTGTTGAAAGACAAGACACCCTCTTTATCTTTCTTCAAGTAAAAAACTAAACTGTTTTACAGGCAATGGCAAATCTTCAAGGGAGGAAGCAGGGACACTTGTGGAAGAAACTACCAGCTGCATGCGAGCTTACAAGGGAAATTAGTGATATATTGGTCTAAAGGGTTGTTATACATTTTCAAGAGGACACCCAGTATAAAAGTCAAAGGATCATGTGACACCTAAAACACAAACAGATCTATCATGGCATGAGCTTCCATTGATGCCAATAGCAGCTTTCCTCCAGAAGCAAATACAAACTTCAGGGCAAGGAATGTTTTCACCAGGAACACGTCGTGTGGGGAAAGGGTTAACGCTATTGTCTTGCTCCTGATCAACATTCTCCTTTATTGCTGCTATATTTTTTTTTAAAAAAAGATAAATTATCCATTTCATGAAACATGTAATTTGGCCCTTGCAGTGCAGTCCTATCCATGGTGTGCTTGGAAGTAAGCCTTACTATATTCAATGGAGCTCATTTCTAAATAAGTGTGCTTATGAAAATAGCTAGGCTATTTTGTAATGCCAAAGGTCTTTCTCATTTGTGCTAGGGATGGCTGAATTTGTCAAACTCAGTCTCATTGGGGTTGTCTCCCCCCCCCCCAGGTTTGGGTAGTATAGAAATGTAATAAATAAATAAATTCATTTCGTCTCGAATCTGCATCAGATTGCGAGCCTTTACTTCCCCCACATTGAAATTGGAATGTATTTCCATGAGCATTTTTAAAAATATAAGCATTATTTGCATGCACTTGTAAATGCATGAATTTTTGCTCAACGAGGAGGCATTTTATGTACAAATGTATACATATTTTTTGTGTGCACGTTTCAAAGGTATGCATCTCCCTCCCGTCATCTCTACCGAAACTCATTGCAAGTCTTATAAATGTCTCTATTTTGTTTGTAAGATGTGTTTTGTCTCATGTTCAGTCTTGGGACTTGCAAATTTGGTATTCTCACATAAAACTGCAAACACGACGGATTTCTCACCCATCCCTAGTTTGTGCCTCTATCCTGCTAATGAAGGCATTTGGGGTCATATGGTGGCCTGCAGCCCTCCTCCTATTCCTTTAAATTCTGTTCTCATTTGCTGTTTTATAGCCACATTGTCTTTTGCAAGAGTACAGTGGACATCCTCACTTGGTGACAATGAGCTTGCTCAGATGGCCTTGAAATTAGATTTTAGTTAACAATTCTGTAGAGGACAATGTCTGCGGTGAGGAAAAAGAGCTGGGTGGAAAGAGAGAGGAAAAAACCTTACCTTGAGAGAGATGTTATTTCAACAAGGTAGAAAGTAACAGCAATAAATGGGGTAATAAAAACAAGAAGTAATGCCTGCGCATTGCAAAGAGGAGAGTGAAAAGAGGTCTCTATTTACGGTTTGCTTTAAAAGAAGGTGAAATGGGATGGAACTGAGAGCTGTTTGACCCTTCCAGTGCAGTTCTTGCTTATTAGGTAATTATTATTATATGCCAGCCTCCCCCAACCTGGTGCCCTCCAGACAGGCTGGACTACAATCCTCATCCAGCATGCTGGCTGAGGATTTGGGAGTTGCTGTCCAACTGATCTGGAGAGCATATAGGAAGGGCTGTTATACACTAAACCGTGGACATTTTCCAGCTTTTCATGTTGAGGAAGATGGCGAGGAAGAAAAGAAATGCCAAATGACGCCAGTAGGAAACGGCCAGCCACTGGGCATAAATTTAATGACATTTAACCCAGGGTAAAAATATTTTTAAAAGTGTTATTCCAGAGCAGTTGTCATCTGACATACTTTTGTAAGCCGCTGTGAGAACCTTTTTTGGCTGAATGGTGGCATAAAAATGCTTAAATAAATAAATAAATGTAGTCACTGTTTCCATGAGAGAAAAGCCCTGTTCAAATGCTAATCTAAACACTTGTGTATGGTGTGTTGGAGTCATTTTGCATCTCCCCAACTTCCACTCATTCATTAGGTGTGCAGTTGCTCATTATTATAGTGACAAACCATATTTGAATTGGGCTGATGTAGACAAAGCCCTTTGAACTTTCTAAATTAACAAATCAAAGCTAAGTATTCTTGTGGTTGGTTTAATTGAGCAACTTAGCTTTTATTGTATTTAACTCATTTAAATCGATCACATTAATATTGGTAATAAGGAATGTTAACTAATCACTATTCAATTCATTAACACATGCATTCATTTGGGGATGAACCATAGCTCAGTGGTAGAGCACATGCTTTGCGTGCAGGAAGTCTCAGGATCAATCCCTGGAATCTCCAGTTAAAATGGGATCATGTCACAAAGGATGGGAAGAGCCAATGTCTTGAGAGCCTACAGAACCACTGTCAGTCACTATGCCTTGGGAAAGGCATTTTAACCTTTCAGAATGGGGAGAAAAATGCACAAAGGCCAGTAAATCATGAATCAATGGTTTGGTGAAAGGGGTGTGGTTTTGTGGCGAACCCCAAAGGGCCAGATTTGCCCCCCCAGGCCTCAGGTTCTGCACCCTTGGAATGGACGATGCCAGACTAGGTGCACCAGCGGTCTGACTCAATATGTCAACCTCCTTTGTCTTAATAAATATTTATCATTGTTTAATTTCAATGTAATCTAAATGTAGAAACAATTGATTTGTAGTGCATTTATTTATTTATTTATTTATTATATTTTTATACCGCCCAATAGCCGAAGCTCTCTGGGCGGTTCACAAAAATTAAAACCACAGTAAAACACCCAACAGGTTAAAACACAATCAGCATTGGGTCATGCTGATGAAGGTAGAGGCAGTGATCAAATCTAAAAGCTGTAAGAAGGACATGAATTGTGCTACTAGTTGCTCACCACCCAAGAGTTCTAGACGTGGTTACCCATTGTGTGTAAGAGCGTCTTCAATAGTGTAATTAACGATGTAGAATGCACATACCTGTGTTAGGAATGGGTAAGAATTTTGTTTCAGTTCATTTTCAATTTAAAAAATTCCAAAATTCACAGATTTTTTTCATAAATAGGATGGAAATAATTTGAGTTTTAATATTTTTTTTAGTGTATTAGAAATCGAAACTGACAAAGTTGTCCATCCAGACCCAGAACTTTGAGTGCTTAGTCTTAAAAGCATGGGTTTGAGTCCCTGTGTAGTCAATCCTATGTAGTGCTGAGTTAGGGTTGCTTCCTCTTTTTTTCTGATAGGCTCCTCATCTTTTACATTTCTGTAGCAGTCAGGTACAACATGGTCCTCTCCACCCTGGGAGTAGCTACACCTATTGAATTTAGCCAGTGCAGATGGGTGAGAACTTGTGATAAGAATTTATCAACATTTATAAATGTCTTAAGATTGAAGTTTAAACATTCAAATATGGCAGAAAGTGAAACTAACAGATTTGTCCATCCCGTGTGTATAGTATTTTAATTTAATATTGATATGGGTGGATTTATATTCCCTTCAAGCACTGATGACTGTTTTTAAGACCTGATGCTATCAGAATGCAAATATTTGATCGCTGAGTGCTGAGGCACTTTGTCCGCACCTGGTCTTACTTTCCAAAGTACAAACTATGGAGCTATAGTATTTGAATTAAGTACAGGGAGGTGGGTCTCCAATTTTAGAGAGGGAGACTGTCTTGGAACCAATGTTGTAGCAATGGGGGGAAAAGGCCTGCTTAGTTTTTAACCACTCATTTTTAAGCTGCTCACTTACATGCTATGCCAATTTCAATCCATTTGTTGTAACACTACAATTTCATGCTAGCAAAGAGTTTATGGTCTGAGCAAATGGTGAGACAGGGTCATCATCGCAGCTTTGACTGAAAGTGCTCTGTGACAAGGACAATCCCATAAAGAGGGCAGAACAAGGAGTGACAAACTGTCCCCCATTGTTCAGATCCACTTCTAGTATGGGAAACCCAGCAGAGAATACTTGATGGTGTTCTTTTCCAGCTGAGAATGCTGCTCTGAGAAGAAAATGCCGTATTTTTTAAAATGGGAACAGGCAGCTTCTATTTCAGCACTTTATCTCTTTCTTATTAACTGTAGAGTGCCTCAGGGTAGCAAGTGCTTTGAGACAGAAGGTCTGTTCAATATATTCCAAATGGATTGACACAGAGTGATGTAAACCATCTTCATAGCATCACAGAATCACAGAACAGTAGAGTTGGAAAGGGCCTATAAGGCCATCGAGTCCAACCCCCTGCTCAATGCAGGAATCCACCCTAAAGCATACCTAACAGATGGTTGTCCAGCTGCCTCTTGAATGCCTCTAGTGTGGGAGAGCCCACGACCTCCCTAGGTTATTGGTTCCATTGTTGTACTGCTCTAATGGTCAGGAAGTTTTTCCTGATGTCCAGCCGGAATATGTCTTCCTGTAACTTGAGCCCATTATTCCGTGTCCTGCACTCTGGGATGATTGAGAAGAGATCCCAGCCCTCCTCTATGTAACAACCTTTCAAGTATCTTGGGGGAGAGGGGAGGGGAAGAGAATTCTTAGGGCAATGTAGGGTAGGGTGACCATATGAAAAGGAGGACAGGGCTCCTGTATCTTTAACAGTAATGTAGAAAAGGGAATTTCAGCAGGTGTCAATTGAAGAGGGTGAAATTCCTTCTTCATCACAACAGTTAAAGCTGCAGAAGCCCTGCCCTCTTTTGTATCTGGCCACTCTACTATAGCTAGTGTAGCTTTAACTGTTGTGATGAAGAGGGAATTTCACCCACTTCAATTGACACCTGCTGAAATTCCCTTTCCTACATTACTGTTAAAAATACAGGAGCCCTGTCCTCCTTTTCATATGGTCACCCTAATGTAGGGCAACTTGTGGCCCTCTAGAAGTTTTGGCTTACAACTCCCATCAGCCCTAGTCAGCATAACCAATAGTGGGGCATTATGGGCATTGTAGGCCAAACCATCTGGGGAGGGCACAATTTGTAGTGCTGATAATAATAGTTGTAAAATGTGTCATTTGTATATATGGAGAACCTGGTGAAATATCCTATTCATCACACCAGTTAAAGGTGCAGGTGCCCTGCGCTCTTTTAAATCTGGTCACTCATAGTATAGCTCCTAGTATACAGTAGTATATAGTATAGCTCCTAGTATGATATAGTCACTCATAGTATAGCTCCTAGTATAGCTCCTACAGCTTTAACTGTTGTGATGAAGTGGGAATTTCATCAGGTTCTCCATATATACAAGTGACACCTGCTGAAATTCCCTTTTCTATGCAACTGTTAAAGATACAACCAAGCGGTGGCATTATGCACCAGCTGAACACTTCACACCAGCTTCAAGGGCAGCCTCTCGTAAAGCATGTTACAGTAATCTGGACGAGAGGTTACTAAGGCATGAATAATTGTGGCCAGTATAGATACTGACTGTGTAAGATCCTGTCCATGTTTACTCAGAATAAATCTTACTGGTTTCAATGGCATTTACTCCCAAGTAAGCGTGAATAGGATTGCAGCCAAAGTATAGGCAAGGTGCCTCAGATATTTTAAGCATGGATCATTTATCTAGAAAATACCATCTCGCAAATCAATTAAGCTGGTGCAAGTGAGACTCACTCCCATTGATTTAAGCGTCACTAATCCATTAGCTGAAGTCAGCTGCGTTTCCTGGGAAAAGACTCAGCTGCCAAATGAACCCTCCCAGCAAATGCGTCCCCAAAAACCATAGTCAGTGTGAAAGTCCCATACCTGGTAATGCATCAATATATGCATGATGTAGTCATATACCTCTCCAGCCAATTTGTTTTCCGGCCTCCAAGGGATAATGACAAATTGGATTCCTAATAAGGGCACGAGGATTAAAGTGGCTCTGACTGCTTTCATGTACATGTTGGACTCAGCCCGATGTGTGTCTCTCAGTTTTGTTACCAGAACTCGTACAATATTGAGCAAAAAGAAAAAATTGACCTGCGAAAACAAAATGCGTTGTGATGATTACCATTGCTTCATTGATTTATTTTTACAGGCAGTAGAACCCATCGAACCTGTAAAACCTTGAAAGATTAAAAAATGATATACGAGCCTTGTTTTTCATGTGCATCTTGGAACAGGATCAATTTAAATTCTGTAACATAAAAATGGTGTATATCGCAGAATGAAAGCCTATGCGGCAGGGTCTTTCTATTTACTGTTTTACTCTGTACAGCACCATGTACATTGATGGTGCTATATAAATAAATAAATAAATAAATAAATAAATAAATAATAATAATAATAATAATAATAACACTAGTACGCAAAATTAGTCGGCTTCAAACATGGAGCTGACTCTGTGACTCTTGGTGTTTGTAAAGGAAACTGGAGACATGGGCAAGTGAAAATACTATCTCTAGGTTTGCTGCTGCTTCAGCAAAGACCAGGGCAGGCGGGTGGCTCCAAAGTCAGTGGGGGGCTAAATCCGCTCCGGGTTTCAGTCAGAACCACTCAGAACTCTAAACGAGCTTTGCACCTTGGATAGCTCCTTTAGAGTTCTGACTGGTTCCAACTGAAACCCAAAGCGGATTGACCACCCCACTGACATCAAAGACACCAGCTTCCCCTAGCAAGGCCTACTATGGTGGCCAGATACACAGAAGCCACCCTGTGGCAGAAGGGAATTGAAATTCACAACATTTGGAGGGCACTATGTTGGGGAAGATGGGATTAGGGGAAAAAAGGCAAATGCGGCAGGCAGGGAGAAGCAGGCCACCCAAAATGGCTCTTATTATACTAAGATGGGGTAACTAATGCTACAGGGGGACACGATAGAGGTGTATAAATTGTTGCATGGTGTGGAATAATAGAATGGGGAGAAGTTTCTCTCTCTCATAATACTAGAACCCAGGGTCATCTAGTAAAGATGAATAGACGCATATTCAGGGCAGATAAAAGGAAGTGCTTTTTATATTGTATTTTGTATTTGTGTTTTAACCTGTTGGTTGTTTTATGATGGTTTTAATTTTTGTGAACCGCCCAGAGAGCTTTGGCTATTGGGCGGTATAAAAATGTAATAAATAAATAAATAAATAAATAAGTGCTTTTCCACAAAGCACATAGCTGAACTATGGAATTTGCTTCCACAAGATGTGGTGACGGCCACCAACTTGGCAGCTTTAAAAAAGGATTAGGCCTTTTGTTAACAGCAGCGACATTTCAACTGGAATACCCCAGGTATCACTTATTAAAGAGTGGCTTGACAAAGTATGAGAATTGCTTATAATGGACAATATATATATATATATATATATATATATATATATATATATATATATATGGTAATTAGGGCTGCTTTGAAGCCTAATTACAAGGATTTTCTTTTTTTTTGGAATACATTCATTTTAGAAAAGGAATGAGTAAAAAGGCTTGCTAAATGCAATCTCATATATATATATATATGGTTATATGAATTCAATGAATTTGATATCTGGTGACTGATAAAAGAATATGTAAGTGAAAATTGGGGGTATGTTTCCCTCTAGGGAGGCCTCAGAGCCTGACTAGAGTAGTCAGACTGGCCGAGCAGGGCTGGGGAGGCCATAGGAACCATTGAATCCTGGTGTCTCCTCTCCCCTCCCCCACCCACCCTTGCAGACATCTCTGAGGTCCTCCTAGGTTGCTTTTGTGACCTTAGATAGCAGCTGGCACTTTCCACAGTGGCTGTGAAGGGGTGGGGGAGGGTTTGGATTCTGGAATTCCCCTTCTGAGAGGTTGTAGTAGTGTCTACAGCCTTGGGGTCAGGTGGGCTGACTTGGAAGTATCCGATGGTTGTAGGACACTCTCCCAGGGCCATAGTGCTGCTCTCTGAGGTGGATGGGTGGGATTAGACAAATTCACGGAACATAAGACTATCAATAGCTACTAGCATGATGGCTATATCTAGCCAGTGTGGTGTAGTGAGTAGAGTGTTGGACTGGGAGTCAGGCGATCTGGGTTCTAGTCCTCATTCAGCCATGGTAGCTCATTGGATGACTTTGGCCCAATCACAGACTCTCAGCCCAACCTACCTCACAGGGTTGTTGTTGTGAGGATAAAATGGAGAGGAGGAGGATTATGTACGCTGCCTTAGGTTCCTTAAGGAGGAAAAGAAGGTGGGATATAAATACAATAAATAATAATAATAATAATAATAATAATAATAATAATAATAATAATTATCATCTATGAGTCAGCATGCTTCTAAATACCAGTTGCTGGGGAATGACAGTGAGAGAGGGCTACTGCCTTCATGTCCTGTTTATGGGTGTAGGGTAAACGTGTAAGGCCCTGGGAATACGGGAGGGAAAATGAACAGAGGAAATAGTATGGAGGAGGTAGCACTTGCCTTGCTGGGCAAAAGATACTGTAGTGGTTAGCAGTTACAAACTCAGTTGGTCCCCATTCATTTTTTCTTGTCATGCTATTAATGCTGTTAAATGAACTCTCTGTATCCCGTGATTCCAGCATTGCACTGGGCAAATATGGAAATTGATTCCAAGTGCAACTATGAACATGGATCAGGTTTCTTAATCATGTGAGGAGACGCCTGGGGGAGATCAGGTTCTCTGTTCCAGATGTTCAGCCCCAACACATGGAGGGTGGCAGTGCGAGGCCATCAGGAACGTGATAGAGGTGGTGTGGCAAACAAGTGTGTCTCCAGTCTACCCCCTCGTGTGAAGGGAATGCATGAGGGAGTTTGCCAGAACAGGACTAATATACTAACTTTTAAAAAAGGCATGGTGCTTTCTGCCCAAGTGCCGTTATCCCTCCTTCGATGTCTACTTTGCTCACAATCAATGCATTTCTGGAAAGCCACCAATGTAATGAGCAAGCCAGACAGTAAAGAACAGCAATCATCATAGAGTTCCTTTTAAAACACGATAGGCTTTATTTCTCAGAGGAACTGAAGTGTAAGACAGCTTGGGGAAGAGTTCAAAAATAGGAAAAGGTCTGCATGTCGTCAGCCAAGCTTCAGCCTTTATGGTCCCACAGGGGGATGGAAAAATAGACTGCTATAATAAATCTTGAGCTGGTTGCAGTTCTGGAGCGGCCAAGGAGCATGCAAGGTATTCCCATCCAGAAGATAAAATTTAGTATGACATTAAGCACAGCAGCTTGCTTTCACAAACTGTTACATTGAAAATGATCATGTGTCGTTTCCATTCTGGGGAAATGGATTGAGTAACGGAAGCCCAAATGCAAGAAGCAACTTATTTTCCCAAGCAAAAGTACTTGTTTTAAGGCATTAACCTCTGTTGGGCAATTGAAAACTACATTAAAATTGTGCAGACAGATTGAGGCTACTTTTTTGCCATTCCCATCTTACTTATCACCAGGGTATTTGTTGTTGTTCGAAACAGATGATGCACATGTCTACAGGCAAATGTCAGATACTGGGTCATTCCCTCTTGAAACTTCTGGATGTCGACTCATATATCCTGATCTTACCAGTTTGTATCAAAAGCTCTGGTAAGCAGACAGAACGGCTTGCCCAGATGAAGCTACGAGGCAATCCGGTTCTTGGCAAGTATATGAGTAGCAATACCATTATGAAAGGATGCTATCAAGTACAAGGCAAGAAGGAACGTGGAGGCATGAAGTAGCTCTAGGATTCACAGTACTTTCCTCAATGGCTTTGCACAGTAGCCGTTCCCAATCTAGCAACTGCAAGCCATGCTATTGTTACAGCCAACCATTCCTTCCTCTCGCCCCAGATGTACTGGGCTGGCCCTCTTCATATAACAACAGATTACAGGGAAACACAGCAGTGTTTCCCTGTGTTAAAGATGAAGAGTACAAAGCATTCCATCATGTTAAAAGCCGTTATTGGGGGGTGGGTCATTCTAGCATCCTAAAATGGAAAATATTTCACCAAACTTTCTGAAACGGAGTCCTGCCAGAAAGAAATGCTGGTTTTACATACCCTGCGTGTTTCAAGAAGATTGGGGAAATATTGAGGGCAGGATGTCACTTTAAATGACAAAACGGGGGGAAGCCTCTCTGTTTCAAACTTACACAGAAATGCTTCCGGGTGGCGACCATTTTTTGTGCACTAAAAGCTCCGAATTGGGAGCCTTACCATGCAATCCATAAGTAGGATTACGTTGCCCTGTCCTCCTCATTGATGGAATGGCCTTTCTTTTTTCAAAAGGCCATTCCCTCAATTTTTAATTCTTTTTTTAAAAAATCTAATGCTTCCCTATGGGGAATCTGATAAGGCAGTGCATGCACCTCAGATTCCCTGGAGGGAGGAGGGGAGAAGAAGGGAGAGTGCGGCCCATGCCCAGCTGCGAGAGATCAGGTAAGTGGGGGGCTTGCCTGGAGGGGGCTTGCAAAGTAAGGGGACAGGCGGGAAGGGGGGTCTTACCTGCTCCATCGTCGCTGGGCCTGGGCTTGAACTGAGCGCCAGGTCCACCCGGAACCAAGGCCGCACCTGTGGCCTTGCTTCCGGGTGGACATGGGGGCTCGATTCAAGCCCAGGCCCGGTGACAACGGAGCAGGTAAGTGGGGTGTGGTGGGGACTTGCCTGGAGCCGCTACCGCTGCTGCAGTTGGTGCAGCGGCGGTGGCAGGGCCAGGCGGGAGGGGGGTCTTACCTGCTCCGTCGCCGCCAGGCCTGGTCTTGAATCAAGCCCCCGGGTCCACCCGGAAGACCCCCCTTCTGGGTGGACCAGGGAGCTCAGTTCAAGCCAGGGGCCGGCAACGACGGTGCAGGTAAGACCCCCCGTCTCACCTGGCCCCTCCATCCTATCCTCATGGTTTATCTGCTTTGGGAGAATGAGAATTTTACTGGTACTTTCTGCCTCCTTAGGGAGGATGTGGCATTAAGGCTTGTGAGCCTTAACTCCCAATTTCCCAGCTTTTTGGTGCTTGGTTGAAAACTGTACATCCTTAACGTTGTTTTGTAAACCGTAGGTTTTTTGTTTATTGAATAATCAATATAATCTGCATTGTTTCATATTGGTGAAACAATGTCTGGCATACTGAGAAGCTACCAGCTTCTTCCAGCTACCGCCTGTGCCTTCAGGCCATCTGGAGTTACCCAGGAACTGCGGACTACAAATATTCCAAGGAATGAACCAGCTCCTTTAAAATATCACAAGGGGCTTATTCGTTCGAAGATAAAGATTTATCAAGCTGCAATGATAATGCAAGAAGCTGAAGGTAAAGCATACGAGGAAAAGCTGAGAGAGCTATGAAAATGCAAGCTATGGAGGATGGGGAAAAGTTTGGGGTACAGGGAGAGGAAAAGACACAATGGAGATACTTTAATGGGTACTAGAAGGAGGCAAGGAAACATTTGTTCACCCTGTACTTGGAACATTGGGGCTGGGCATGAAAAGCATTTTTTAATGCAGTTCTGATTCCATGGGTTATAACTAATGTTAGTCCAACTTAGAGTAGACCCATTGGAATGAATGGGACTCTAGTTAAACTAACATTGGATACAACCCCATGTTTGCATGGTACTAGGAACATAGGAAATATATGGAGCCTGACCATTGTCCATCTAGCCCAGTATTGTTGACACTGATTGGCAGCAGCTTTCCAGGGTTTTTCATGCAAGTATTTTTCTTCGCCATAGCTGGAGATGTCCCAGGATTGAACCTGGGACCTTCTGTATGCTATGTGCTCTATCTTTGAGCTACGGCCCTTCCCTGTATTGTAGAAGATCACATAGTTCTAATCTTAGATAAGGTGAAACTTCTATGTGGGGCCTGCCCTAAGGGTGAAACAGTAGGGACTGAACAGGTGTCTTCTACAGAGAAGAGTAGGCACTTTTACAGACAATCAATTTATAGCTGTGCTGTAATAGGTACCTGTCTTTTTGCTACTATCATCTCCTCAGCTGATTTTTTTACAATATTATTTCTAAGACGCCAGTTGTCAACCATGGAATGTTCACCCAGTCAAGGATGTGACCAACCTATCTTTCTGATGGAAGTCTCAGGCCTGGTTTACACAGCGATAGAATGAGGTGGTAGAATCCTAGAATGGACTGTATCTAGTATTTTCTCCATAAATTGATTTTTTTTTAAAAAAAATCCATGTGATGCTAGTGGTGGTAGAATTGTACTCCGTATTAAAAAATGAAATATGTCACAGTCATAAACATTTCATTAGATTCAGCTTTAGTTTTACTTAAAATTAGCTGCTTTTGCACAGCTTTTCCCCATCCTAGAAGGTTGAAATGCCTCCCCTAAGGCTTAGTTACTGGGTTTGTTCAAATAACACAATAAGGCATGGCTATGCAGCTAATCCTTTTGCAGCAATTGGTTAGTCAGCATGTTTAAACAGTGGTTATGTAGCCACCATGGTTAGGAATGGTTCACACAACATGGTAAGTCATGGTTCTCATGGCACGCTGAGCCATAATGTTTAACTCAAATGCTTAACCTCCATTGCTTGGTGTGTTGCCTGAATACGGTCACTGTCAATAAGAGCTCTAAGGTGAAATCTTTGTAAACTGTTCAGAATGGTTTGGCTATGGGATGGTATATAAATGTAATCATCATCATCGTTGTCGTCATCATCATCTGCTGGTATTTTTGGTACCACCCATCACTGGAATATGGCTGCCAAGAGCTTTGCAAAATTTGAATTCAGGCTTTGAGCTCAAAGAGGTTCAACACCACTGATCCAAGTAATGATAAACATAAATAAACAAGTGGGGCAGAATGCAAGCAATATAGAGCTCTCAACACAATAACAAACCCTATGCTCACCAATAAAGCTGCCATCACAGGTCCATGAACAACGTACAGCAAGTGAGTGTCAACACTAATCCAGCAGCTGGAAGAAGATAAAATGTATTAAAAGAGGTTTTTTTAAAAAACGCTAAATAAATTATAAAATTCAGGCCTCATACTCACTTATCATTGAAGTATTTGGTTCTTGCCACAGCATGGATTGATGCTGGAACTAAAGGGAACCCTGGAATGATTAATTAGATACATCAGGTTTCATATGATGTCAGAATCAAAAAATCTCTCGTAAAGTATGTACAAATGTGCACGGCCCAAAAAATAAAAATAAAATCTTACATAGGAACACATGAAACTGTATTATACATAGGAAGCTGCCTTATGCCAGGTCAGACTTCTTGTCCATTCATTCCAGCCCAGCATTATCTACTCTGATTGACAGTGGCTCTCAGGCGGAAATCTTTCCCATCATCTGCTATGGAACAATTTTTAACAGGCAACACCAAAGGATAGAACCTTGGCACGTTTGGTATACATGCCATGGGCTTTACCACTGAATCCTTCCCTTTTAGCGCCTATGTTCTTCACAAACGGTGAGAGATTTTGCCTAGCTGATTGTAATCTCTTCAGATGGTCCATCAAAGTAATTCAGGAACTGACGGCAAATAAATTACTTATTCTTGGTCTTCAAAACAAGATAGCCAAGTAATAAATATTCCTTGTCAGTATAAGAGATATTAGCATTGGCTGAGGCAAGTCAGGGAGTTAAGATGTATAGCCCATACATTTGCTTTTTCAAAGTAGCTTGATTTAACACTATCCTGGCAAATCCCCAGTTGAATTCAGGTTGTTCATGGTATTTGAAGTAGGGATGGATGAATCTGTGAATTTAGATTTCTTTCAGTTCCTCATTTTTCTAATCTTAAATTTGGTTCATCCCAAATTTTAAGCATTTTCTTTTAAAGTTTGGATGAACATTTATTCACATTTGTGTGCATTTCTCCTAATATGCAAATTTTTGTACCCAATTTTGCCTAATACATAAATTTTGCAGATAATTTACTTAAGACAATAAATTTTAACATTATTTTCATTAATATACACATTTTGTGTGTACTTCTCCCTAATATATGCCCTTTTGTACACATTTTTGATTGGAGAACTTTATTGCAAAATTTGGAGATGTGAGAATTTCGAAGTACAACTGAGATTCAGTTCACAGATTGGTTCGTTAGGTAAGTTTGCACTAAATTAGGTAAATTAGGTAAGTTTGCACTAAAATGTGAACTGAACAAATCCCCCCCACCCCGGATCCTGAGTTTGAAGGACTGAAAACTGATTGAATGCAACTTGATGTACCAAAATCATTGTTTTTGTTTGTGGTACTTTCCCAAGACACTCAAATAACTAAAAAAAAAAAAAAAAAAAAAGGATGTGAAAGAAGATTTTGTTTTGAGTGATCGCTTAGTAAGCATGTTACAGAAAATTGTTTCAATAATGTTTGGAGGTGGTGAAGAGGAGCATGGAGGACTTTTTCTGCTTATTCATTTCCATCTCTTTTTAGTCCCGCCATTTTACATTCTGAAGTAAGCTGCCCTCACACTAATTCAAAGAGTTATTGTTTTCCTGTAATAATCTTCATAACTATATACCACTAAATATTTATGAGGTTTCCTGAACTTTAGAACATTTTAAAACTTATTCATGGCCTTAAAAGGTTTCCAATGCAAAGGATTAATGTCATAATTAATCATATTAGTACATGCATGTGCTTAACTTTAGTGATATGTACATCTAAACATTTGACTATGTACACTGCTAAATATTATTAATATCTACATTTACATGAATTCGTTTGACCCTGGTTTGTTTTAACAAACAATACAAACCACAGTTTCCTGAGTTTGGATATCACAGTAAACTGTGGTTAGTTCCAAATTGAAAGCAGAGGTTTTCGATCATCTCTTCTTGTTCATGAAGGAGGAGAGGGGAGTTGAGTTTGTAAGTCTAAGGGTGGGTCCTGTAGAATTCTTCTCATATCACTAAACTGTGGATAGATCTTACATCGCAACCAAAACTATATCTTGCCTTATTCTAGTCTTCAGGTTTAGGCAAATGTGCTCTTTTTGCCCAAATAACTGAAAATAAATCTTTTAGAATTGGCATGAGCAACTGAGATGATTTGAGAACAGATTATGATTCTAAGGGTGCAATTCTATGCATGTTTAGACAGAAAAGAGTCCTACCAATACCAGCATTCCCCCAGTTAGCCATGCTGACCAGGGCATGCTTGGAGGTGTAGGACTGTTTTCTATCTAAACATGCATGGGATTACGCTCTAAAACACTTTTCAAAACATTGTGATCGGAATATATTTTCAAACATTTGTTTTAGCTTGATATAAGGCTGCAATTCTGTTCCCACTTACCTGGAAGTAACCCTTACAGAGTGCAATGGGGTGTACTTTTGAGTAGACATGTGTAGGATTGCCTTGTATATGTTTTAAAAGTAGAATTTTGCTTTTTTTAAAAAAAAATTCAGAGTTAAGCTTTATAGTTTTGGGACGAAGCTTTGCAAACAATTCCAAAACTGCACAAACGTCAGCATTCTGTTATGTTATTGTTCGTGACATATGATTAGTGTTAATGATATTGGAGTGACGTCCAAACATATTAGAGAAACAATCTATATTCAGATTGGTTGAATAAAAACAAGATAGCTCTTCTTGCGAACAGTTCTAATTTCAACCTCAGATAACACTGATAACTCTTGCTCCCATGCTCTGCGTGAGTGGTTTTCCATCTCCTGAACCCAAATTGTAATGTGCAAATCTGCCAGTGTAACAACAACAACAAAAAGATCAAAACAGGAAAGGCTTGTCTGCAGTGGAAGTGTTGCAGGCTTTGCATCTTTAACAGCTCCGCTTAATAAAATCCAGGTAGTTCATTTAGTTCATCTCCTGATTAACATTCTCATGGATACTGATTCATGTTAAATTCATGGGGCTGGCATTCATTATAACTATGTGCCAGACACAAGATTAAGCCAGTCACAAGGTTTTAAGTCCCATTTTTTTAAAAAAAAGGAAACAGAATATGTTCCTTTTGCCATATACTGCAATCCAGCCCACTTATTGTTGTAGATAGTCTATTTATGCTTTCAGTGTGAGGGAACAATTTTTCTGGTCCCACTGCAGCTGGCTTGTGAGGACTATGACATACTGGCCCAGTTCAGAAGACACCTTAAACCATGGCTTTTACCACGGTGGTTAAGCCAGAAAGCTGGGCTGTGTTCAGAAGACACCTTAAAGCATGGCTTTAACCATGGTGAGTAAAGCAAAAAGCCCTTTTCACCATAAGCTGTGGTTTAAAGTGTCTTCTGAACATGGCCTGGCTTTCTGACTTAACCACAGTGGTTAAAGCTATGGTTTAAGGTGTATTCTGAATGGGCCCAATGTTAAACAGTCGGGGGGGGGGGAATTACTACAGCTTTGAGGTATGGTAACCTCATGAAAGATATTCTATTAACATTAGATTGGAAATTGCAGTGCATTTTGGGAGCTGGAGCTCTCTCCCTCTCTCCTTCAGTCTTCATTGCTCCCTACCGAACTAGAAATACCAGCAAACTTTGGATGTGTGTGGGGAGGGTCTTCCGGTAATGATGGTGAGGCCTCAGCAGCCCCGACTGCTTTAAAATGATGCAGATCAGTAAGAGATGTGAGGGAGAAAATAATAGCGACAGATGGGTGTAAATCAGTGGTTCTCAACCTTCCTAATGCTGCGACCCTTTAATACAGTTCCTCATGTTGTGGTGACCCCCAACCATAAAATTATTTTCGTTCTTCTCTACACGATCCATTGTCATGGGATGGTTTGCTAATGAAAATAATACATAACAATAGCTTTAATAATACAAAAGATGATACATGACATAGTTCAGTCAATACAGTTTCCTAAGACCATCGGAAATATGTGTTTTCCGATGGTCTTAGGCGACCCCTGTGAAAGGGTCATTCGACCCCCAAAGGGGTCCCGACCCACAGGTTGAGAACCGCTGGTGTAAATGGTGAGTGAAAGGAAGGTAGAAGAAGGAAAAGCAAGGGGGGATGGAGGTGTTGGAAATGGGCAACGATGCAGAATGGAAACCTTTTATAGACTTTTTGCAGGGGCTAGCAAAAACAATTTGTTTTTCTGTGGATTCAATGATTGAGAAGAAAATGTTTAAATGAGAAAAAAGAGGGAAATTGATATTTTTGGTTTGTTTTTTTGTAACCATGTTGTAAGAGAAAATATTGTTATATACTTTTGCTGTGGAGGGAATTGGAAGCCCATCTTAATTTATATGTTTTGTGTGTGGTGTTGTTGTTTTTCTTGAAATGTTTGTCTATTTGTTGGTTTATGTTTCAAAATAATACACATTTAAACAGAAATGGGCAACGATGCTTGTTTTTTGTTGGGAAAAGGTTAACCTGATTAAGGAAAGGAACCTCTCGTGCAAGCACTTGAGTCATTGCTGACTCCTAGAGGGACGCCTGCTTTCACTGATGTTTTCTTGGCAGACTTTGTAGCAGGGTGGTTTGCCATTGCCTTCCCCAGTCGCAGTTATCTTTCCTCCAGCTAGCTGGGTACTCATTTTACCGACCTCAGAAGGATGGAAGGCTGAGTCGACCTGAGCCGGCTGCCTGAGAACCAGCTTCTGCTGGGATCGAACTCAGGCCGTGGGGAGAAGTTTCAGCTGCAGTAACTGCCGCTTACCACTCTGCGCCACATGAGACTCTGATTAACCTTCCTTTATTTTGTCTCTATTGGCTTAATTGGTTCTGCCCTTTCTTCCACCCCTATATCTTGACCACTCCCTTTCTAATCTGCTCTGCCTTCACGCCTCCATTTTTTTAATCTCTTGCCTTCTTGCTTTGAAATGAGGTTTGTTTTTTTGCTTCTCCAGTATTCAGTGTCTGAGATGATTGATGTATGTATACTTTTACTTAGAATAAATCTGCTTATTGTTTTCTTTTTTTACCCTTACAATAAGTCTTAACGGACTGTTTATTGCAACTGCTGTTTACACACGTGTTAAGCCTTCCGCCTATACCCTACAGGAGGTATATGAGATTGTTTCAAGAAGGGGAAAGAAGAATCATGAGGTGAAGAACGGAAAAGAGAGGTGGGAGGTGGTCAGTCTTTCTGGAGCTGCAGATAGGATAAAGCTAAAGGCAAACGTATCAGCTGAATCCCACAATCATTTCACTGAATCCAGAACCACTTCAGGATTAGTTGAAAATGGTTCTCCCCTCCCCCCTCATTCACCCACAAAACTTTCCTTCCAGTCTTTCTTATTTGACAATAGAAATTGCTCACATTCCCACCCACCCCAGTTTCCCTTCATCATGGACCTAGCAGCAGTTTTCATGGCCTAAATGGTGGGCAGAAGTGACCCTTTGCCTTCCCCAAATTGACCCGACACACTGAGATCATTCCTGGGATGAGGTGAAAAATCACAAGAAAAGTAAGTATTAATTGGCTATTAGACAGGCTGCAAGAAGAATACCCTTTTGGAGGTTATTGCAAAGGCCTGTATAATTAGTATGTCTGCCAGGGTCACTGATCCCTTTGCTTAAAAAAAGAAAGTGGAGGCCATGTTAATAATATTGGTTAAGTTATTATGAGAAATTTTTAAAAGGAGCCACAGTGTATAAAATATATCCTGACTCCCTGGACTTTTTTATATGAGGCTTTTAACTCGCCACTTTAATGAGGCTTCTGCTTCCAGATTCTTTGGGGGGATTAAGAAAGGCTCCTTTACACGAGTTATATTCTGGGTTTTTTCTTTCTCTGGCTTTCTATATGTTCCATTACACAAGCAGTAGGTGGCACTGTGGTATAGCGGAATTACGTGAGTACATCAGGGTTTCATACCACCAATCACAGAAATACCAGGTTTTCCTCATTAGAAAAAAATGCTATAATGGTTGCAAAGCTCAGGAGAGGCCCTGGAGGATGAAGATGTTGTGTAAAGCCCCACCAACTACTGTGAATGAGGAATGATGGATGCACAGTAAATGCATTGTGTAGAAAGGCTCTCTGTTTCAGATGGAAATAGGCTAACATCAACTATCACAAATAAATGACTAAAAGAATTAAACACAAACAAGTGCAGGAAGTAAAAATCAACAATAATGCTACTTTTATTTTCATTCTATCCAATAGCCAGTCCTTAAATATTGCTGAGAACCTTGTCCCCTGAAATTCCCTGCTGCTCTCTCTTGCCTTGAAATCTGAACTCAGGCTCAGAGTAGCATTTCTCCAGTGCTAGGACTATTCAGCATAAATAGTAGGATGAGCCAGAACTCATTGGGAATCATTCCACTAGCTCTCTGACATTGTACCTGAAATACGACACTGATAATAATTGGGTTGTTGTAAGGGCTGAGAGAATGCATGCGACGTGTTCTGAACACTTAGGAAAGGTGCTATACTAAATGTGCTTAGGAGGGTCTATATAGTTAAGCCAGATAGGACAAACTGCATTCCTGGGTGTTCTAAATCAGCCTTCCCAACATGGTGCTCTCCAGAAGTTTTTGACTCCCAATGCCAAACCCAGCCAGCATAGCCAATGGTTAGGAATAGTGGGAGTTGTAGTCCAAAACATATGGAGGGTGCCAGGTAGGGGAAGGCTGTTCTAAATGTGAATAAGAATTTACAGAGAATGAGGACTGGGGCTGAAAGACCGAGGAAAGGTGTGGGTGCATGCGGACAGGTGCAAGGAAAAGTGTGGGTGTAAGTGAACACGTTATGTGAGAGTGTAGAATGTGCTTACTGCTTAAATGGTATGGAAGTTAAGAATGGGTGCTTTAAGTGACAGTTTCCATAGTTTCTGGTGCATTAGTAAATTTGTAAGTAACTCAACTCTTCTCTTAGGTCAACATTTTTTAAAAATAACTATATCAACCTTTTTTTGTCCCAAGAGCCACATTGACTCTGAGTAGCACGTTGGGGGCTACATGGCAGCAATGAGAGGGGCCAGAGCCCAAAGTGGATGGGCCCCTCTCTCACCCCCCCCACTGAAATATGCACCAATTCATCCATTCTTTCTCATATGTCCCTACAAAATCAACCATCTTAAATCTTGTGACTTTAATAAATTTATTCCCTCCCATTGACACCAAACTTAAAGATCACACCAAATCATTTCCCCCTCTTCCCCCAAATCATTACCTCCTTCCACCACTGGCATTGCCATTTTAAGAAGCATTTCCGCTTTAAGAAAGCCCCCTCGGTTTATTCCCCCCCTTTTCTTTTTTCTCCAACTTGAGAAAGCAGCTCAAAAGAGGCTGATGGTGAGGGCATTTAAGATATAATAACAAATATAGGGTGACTATATGAAAAGGAGGACAGGGATCCTGTATCTTTAAGAGTTGTATTGAAAAGGGAATTTCAGCAGGTGTCATTTGTATATATGGAGAACCTGGTGAAATTTCCTCTTCATCACAACAGTTAAAGCTGCAGGTGCCCTGCCCTCTTTTAAATCTGGTCACTCTAGTATATCTCCTGCAGCTTTAACAGTGGTGATGAAGAGGGAATTTCAGGAGGTTCTCCATATATACAAATGACACCTGCTGGAATTCCCTTTTCTATGCAACTGTTAAAGATACAGGAGCCCTGTCCTCCTTTTCATATGGTCACCCTAAACAAATATGCTAGGGCAGCAGGTGGAAGAGCCAGTAGGGGCAAAAGAACGAGAAAAACACTTGGCCACCTTATAGGTAAGTAGTAGGGCTGGGGAGTGGAGAAGGAGGAGGAGTCAGAGTGGGGGCCAGATAGCAGGTTTCCATGGCCTGCAGTCTGGAGGTTCCCCATCTCTGCCATAAGAGGTGTACCTAATAAGAATTGATAGAAGTAAGCTTGCAACAACCTCTTTTGTATCTGGTCAAGAGGGCAGGGCTCCTGCAGCTTTAACTAAGTGCTGTACGCATACAAATGACACCTGCTGAAATTCCCTTTTTTATACAGCTGTTAAAGATACAGGAGCCCCATCCTCCTTTCCATTTGGTCACCCTAAGCTTGCTGTGGTGTTTTGGGTTTTTTTTGTATGTGGATATTGCATGCTATGAACCAGATGGTAAGTACTTAAAAGCCGTGTAGCTGGAGGAAAGAAAACAATTGGTAATGTCTAAAGGATAGAAAGAAACCAAAAACATACCCCAGCCCAAGAGGTAATACCAATGCAAACGTTGCTCTTCAGCAAATACTGCCACCACAATGAGGGTATGAAGATAAATGCCTTCACAAAGCATCCAGAAGTAGTTGCAGCCCATCATGTACTGGTGAAAAAACTGAAGCACTTTGCAGCTTATCTGTCAGACAAATGGAAAAGCATTAAACCAAAGGCAGGCAGACACTGGGCAAAGAACAGCATGTAGGCTGTCAGTAAGCAAGCAACCAAAATATCAGTAGTATGATCCAAAAGATTCCCCCCACCCCCAGTATTTGCTGGAATCTTTCAACATCTGCCACTGTCTGTAAGCTACTAATAAATCAGAAGCATAGAGTCAATGTTCCTCCTAAATCACCAGGCATCAGGTGCAAAGAGCCAACATTCCAAACGCTACTATCAGCAACTCACATTTTAGAATATTTTTTCCAGTCTGGTGTGCTGTAGAACAAACAAATAAGAGCCCAGCTAAATCCTGGAGAGATACAAGTCAAATTCTCCAGAAGGTCACACAAGCCTCTTTTTTCTTCCTCATATAGTGATAAGCCTGAAGTGCGGCTGTATTTCTACTAGGGCTGTGATCCGCTTTTCTTCAGTTTGGAGAAGCAATAGTGAATTGGGAGGCTTCACCTCCATTATAGGCAGAGGAGAAGCGAGTCGGGGGGCTAGAGAAGCATAGCGAAGTGAAGCGACCACAAGCGGATCGACCCGCTTTTCGCGGAGCGCTCCACCCACCATTTTGGATGTTTTTCCTCATAGGATTGCATTGCGGAAAAGATTAGCATATAACTTTTTTGTTTTGAAACCCACATCCCTGAAACTCATTGTGCTTAGAGAGTGGTGGTTGGGGGTCATTTGTGGTGATTTTCAGACTCTTTTGTTTTTGCGGTTTGCTTGCTATTAATTTGTTTAGAATGGCTAAAAGCGGGAGAGGGTAAGGTTTTTTTGAAGCGATGAGAGGCAGATTCAACTCCCAATCGTGATCACCTGATGAAGCATCCTCCAATACCAATGTTGGAGGGGGGGAATAAGCAAAACGGGATACTTAGTAACTTGGGATACTGGGTAACTTTTCTTTCTTTGTCTGAACGGACTTTTTCCAGTGTTTTTTGAAACAGTAGCCCCACCAAACGCACAAACACAACCTTCAATCATATACTACTAAGTAAATAAATAACAGATAGGAAATACAGCACTGCTACCCACCTTAACCTTGGCGAACAACTGAATAGATGTGGTGCAAGGGGATGATGTCCGTAGGGCGTGTGGACATGCCCAGTGCACACTCCTGCCCTTGGAGGGTCGTCAGAACCCTCCAAAGGTTAGCCATTGGAGAAGCCAAGGAGCACCATGAGTTGAAGTGTGATGCAGCTTCTCAAAGAGGGGTATCTAGACAGGACCAGTCAAACTGGCACAACGGTTCCCCCTCCCCCTGGGCACGTCCACTTTCCTCTTATCTTCTTGTTGTTGTGATTCAGCAACACTGCTGCTTTAATTCCACCCCTCCTGTGTTTATTTATTTATTAAATTTATATACCACCCCATAGCCCAAGCTCTCCTGGCTTTCCCTCTTCAGGGAAGTCAGGCAGGCTTTTCATTGTGGTTCAACTTCTTCTTGTGATTCTGATTGTGATTATTATTATTATTATTATTATTATTATTAATAATAATAATATTGCTATTATTAACATTGTTTACTATTGGCTGTGTGATCACAGTGCAGTCAACCAACTCTGAAGCAAGGAAGACAAAGGTTTACTCTTATCCTCCTAGCCCCCTATTAGTTATGGGATGCAAAAGGCATCTCTCTGTGTTGTTCCTGCCTCACAGGGCTGGTTTGCATTACTGGCTTTGATGGCCTGGAAATGTGGAAACAATCCTTGGCTCACTTACTTGTGCCCCCAGAAATGTCTGCTGCATGCCCGTCTTCCCGCCTCCGGCTGGGTGCTGTCGTTGTGGGGTATTGGGATCTGCTGCCTGGGACTTACTTCCCCATAGATCTATGGTACAGAGTGTGTGTGTGTGTGTGTGTAGCACCTCTCTACCTGCCTCTTTGCCCTCCTGGTGCCTGGGAGATGTAGATGTGCTGTGTGGGTCAACCCCACAAGCTACTTGCATGCTTGCTCCCAATGCTTCAGGCCAGGGCATAGCCACCACCTGCTGCGGCCTCTCCTCCTCTGTGTCTGCCTCACAGGGATGGTTTGTGTGTGTCTTGGTTTGACTCAGGGGATTAGTTCTTCCTGCACTCACCCTGTTTAGACTTCTTGAAGTTCCAAGTAAATTTTTGAAGTGTGGAAGAAGATTCATATTTAGCTTTATCATTAAATACTCCCCAATTCATGGCATGCTGGGATGTCCTTTGAAATGGCCATGAATAAGGAAAGCCCATTTAGCTGTCTGCAGCTTTAAAAATCCCTGAGATATTTGGATTTCTGAAATGGGGTAGGGGATTTTCAAAAATTTCCCCAAAATCACTGGAGCCTCGGATTTGCTTTCAACGGGGCATGAAGGTGGATATATGGATAAGCTCTCATGGTGGTGATTTTGAGGTTTTTAACGTTTACAGTGATGGAGATATCGAAAGGAGTGTGAATTGGGTTTAGGGGGTGATGCTTAAAACGTTAAAAAATCGCTAAAAGTCAGGGCATACTCGGTTTGGCTTGAAACTTGCCATGAATGTGGATCTAGGTGGAATCTGTGAAGGTGCCCATTTACAAGTTTGTATCTATAAAACTGTCAGAGTAAATCCCATTTCTGAAAATGGGGTGTAGGATTTTCAAAAATTCCCCCAAAATCACTGGAGTCTCAGATTTGCTTCCAACTGGGCATGAAGGTGGATACATGGATAAGTTCTCGTGGTGGTGATTTTGAAGTTTCTAACATTAACAGAGAAAAAGTTATAGGTGTTTGGATTTCAATGCAAATTCCAATTCGTATCCGGAACTCTGCAGCGAAGCAGAACGGACCATAGGCGGATCGATGTGGGGTGGAGCGGACCCAATCAGGAATTTGTGGATCAGGATCCAGAGCAGATCGGGGTGGGTGGGTCCGTGCACAACCTTAATTTCTACAGCTAGAATGAACTTCCAAATTTACGTAACATTCTTTTTTGAACATTGACTAGTTACTGAGCATGAGCTATCATGGAAACCACAGGTTTTCTTTTTTTGAAATAGGAAGAAAGTTAAGATAGTAATAAAGATTTCCATGTTAGCAAATTTATCGAACTGGAGTGCTCCTTTAAAGTACACCCACAATATAGGAGGCCATTATAAATATAGCTAGGAACATAGGTTGGACTATTGGCTCATTTAGCTTAGTATTGCTTATTGTGACTCACAGCAGCAATTTGGCAGAGACTCCAGGGATTGAACCTCGGAATAAGCTCCCCACTGGAGCCAACACTGTTATCCTTTCCGCGCAAGGTTAAGTCTGCCTCCTATTGCCAGGCATTTAATGGCATAGCATTTATGCCAGTCATCTAAACAGGTGTGCTATTTAATTGAAACAGTTTTCAATTGCCTAAATGTTTTAAATTTTGAATATTTAAAATTTTATGTTGTATTTTAATGCTGTATTTTATTGTCTTATGAATTCTTGTAAACCACCCCCAAAGCTTCGGCTACTGAGTGATATAGAAATGAAATGAATAATAATCATGATGATAATGATGATGCACACAAAACCTGAACCCTACTTCAGAGGTCTGGTTGTGCCTTTCCTGAAAACAGAGTTTGTTTGTTTGTTTATTTGTTGTTTCGACCATCACGGTCATTTCAAATACAAATGCATAACCCAAAAATACATAATACAAATATACGTACATACTGTCTATAATAAAAAGGATTAAAATAGTAAAAAGACACTAACAGAACTTTACATTAGGAGGTGCCCATAAAAATGTAAAAATTAGTTTTAGAACAAAGGATTAAAATAATTAAAAAGACAGAAATAAAATTTTCCATTAGAACCTACTGATATATTAAAACCCTCATGTTAAATTTCTTCTTTATATTACAACTTTTTAAAAAAGTTTTAATGTATCAATAGTTCTTAACACACACACACACACACACACACACACACACACACACACAGGCATCTTTTAATCTAAAGTTTTGTTAGTGTCTCTTATTATTTTAATCCTTATTATTAATACTTTTTTCATATTTATGACCACCTCCCAATGCAAAGGTTTGTTAGTGACTCTTTTTACTATTTTAATCCTTTGTATTACAGAGTTTGTGTATTTAGGCCAGATCTATACCAAGCAGGATATTGCACGATAAAAGTGGGATGAAAGTGGTATATAAAAGGCAGGAGCCACACCAAGTAGGATATAGCAGTATGAAAGCAGTATATGGTATGTGTCAATGGGCCCCAACAGTTGTCAGTGCACTTCAGTACTGCTATAAAGCAGTAGTGTGGCTCCTGCCTTTTATATACCACTTTCATAGTGGAATATCCTGCTTGGTGTCGATTAGGCCTTACCCTGTTTCCCCGAAATAAGACAGTGTTTTATATTAATTTTTGCTCCCAAAGATGCGCTAGGTCTTATTTTCAGGGGATGTCTTATTTTTCCATGAAGAAGAATATGGTACACATTTATTGTTGAACAAAAAAAAAGGTCTTATTTTCGGGGGGATGCCTTATATTACAGCGAGAGGCAAAACTGGAAGTAGGTCTTATTTTCGGGGGATGTCTTACTTTCGGGGAAACAGGGTTTATACATTTGTAGTTGATTTGACCATGATGGTTGAAACAATGAATGAACAAACGAACAAACGAGCAAACAAACCCTTTCCTAAGAATAGGCACACCTTTAAACCCTCTTTCAATATTAGATACAGGAACAACTTGTGTAGCTAATTCTTGCAGCTTATATCTCAATGTGGGATACCATCATACATGTTTACAATTAGGAATGTGTGATGCTGAGACTTCTGTTCTGTTTAAGCCTGATGGGATTCCACAGTGTTTCCATTCCAGTCCTTGGCAGCAAACTGTATTGTATTTTTTCCTGCTTCTGGAAATGTTTTGCTCATTTGGGGGAGGGGGTCCTCGATTTGCACACAGGGTAATTTGTGCAGACTCTATCTTTTTTGGGGGATCAGGGCCATCAGGGACTGCTAGTCATGATGGCTATATACTGGACTAGATAGGTCTTAAGTCTGATCCAACAGAGCTCGTCTTATGTTTTTATAGCAGTTTAGAATCCTTTCCCGCAACACTTCCCAGAGTACAGTCCGGGTAAGTTCCATGGGCATAACCATTACCCTTTCTTCACATCCCACATTGCTCCTTCACAGGGTGTGTGGCTCTATCACTGAGCTGTGGTTGGTTAAATGAAAGGGAAGGCACAGGACCAATATTTAATGGAATCACTTGTAGATGGGACGAGATTGGCATTTTCATAGAATGTTGTTCTGTGGATTTGACTCACCAGAGCTTCCTTTGCTAATATAAATATATATGTTTGCAATAAAAATACCATGCTGCCTGATCAATTTCAATCCACCCACACATCCATCAGGAAATCTTACTGCTCATATAACTTCGACCTTAAAGGGATTCAATTTCTTTTTAAATAATTATTTTTCTACAAACTCTTTTGGAAAGTAATGACAAAATGGCTGTCCATGCAATGCATGGAAAATTGCCCTTATTTTCTGAAACAACATTGAATAACATGAGATGAGACAATCCGTTTTTCTCTCAGCCATCTTGATAAGATTCATAAATATTTGCAGAAAGACTCTCCAGGATTTAAGTCTTAAAATCTATTTTCAGTTCCAAAGCATGACCTTTAGTAATTCAATGATGTGAAATCTGCAAATAATATGATTTTTTTGCTCCTTGTTGTATTTAGTTTTATCATGAGTTGGGTATCCTAATCCTAAAATTCTTACTAAAATTAATAATGAGGGTATTTTGAACATATGTCCTACTGATAGTGTTGGTCCATGGTCAGTACTTCATTATATTAACCCCTATTTCAGTTTTGATGAGGAACTATCCTTCTTCCCAATAGTTGCATTTTAGCCTAATCTTGGTATTCCCACTAGTTTCCGAAACCATAACCAAGTTCGGCCACATGTCTCAGTCTTCTCCAATAAGCAATTCTGTCAGTTACTGGCACCAGGCACCATTTCTATGTGGACTGGTGGTGGTGACAGGTGGGTGATGGTGGCTGGAAGAGGCACCTACTCTACAGAGGGCCCCCCCCCCACTACCTGGCAGGCAAGTCTGCTGCTACTGCCTCTGAGGATGTTGACCCTTCCACTTCCTCTACATTCCAGCAGCCAATCAGGGCCCAGGGCATTGGTATTTGTGGCACTTGACAAATAGGCTTCCTGCCAGTTCCATCATTACAGCTCCCAAGCACCATTGTGGGAATACGTCTATGCCAAGATGAACAGCCAATTCACCATTCTAGACAAAAGTGATATACGAGGGAAGCTTGTAATTAGAGTCCCAAATATGATTTGAACAGAGTGGGGCTTGCACATCTTTAACTGGGGCTATAGCAGATAATTAGGAAGAGTCGGCCTTCAAGCATGGGAGTGTCAGCATGTTTCCTTCACCACTGAGCATCCACAATGAGTCTCCATCAGTGGATGCTGATGGCTCCGATGTCAGTGGGGCTTCTGCACTTTGGATAGCTCCTTTAGAGTTCTGACTGAAATCTGGCCCGAATTCACCGCCTCACTGGATAATTAGCATGGAAATTCTAAATCTGAAATTGTAACTTTCAAGCAAATCAGAACCTTGGCAATGTTCTATTATTATTATTGTTGTTGTTGTTGTTGTTGTTGTTATTCTAAGACAGGAGCAGAGGAAAACAGGATCTGCATGTTCCCAATGCACCGGCAAACATGTTCATTAAGGTATCAACATCTTTCTCAGATTTCTTTCTTAAATCACGGATCAATATGTTCTACACCTTGTCCTTTGTGTGCCAAATAAGCCTCTCAGCAGTGTCCAAGACACTCTCTTTCTGTCCTTTATTGATTCCCATGGTCTGTTGAGTATTGCAGTGATTGACAGACACACGGAGCTTTATACACAGCCAACCAAGCATGCCTATGTCTGAAAACCACCAATGAACAGACCCTGTGAGCTCAATATTGCCGAAAACGGATGTTTCCTAGAATTGACAGGCAGCGGAGTGCTCCAGAAATAACACTGCAAGAAAGAATTCAGAGCGAAGAAGTCAATCTTATCTGTCAACAGCATGTCACGTGATGATCTCAAAATGAGTTTGTCCCACGGATGTAGGTGCGTGTTCATCAAATGACTTAAGTCCTATGTCTTTTCATTTGCAGAGTATGCAGCTTCTGGTTATGAAAACAGTACCATGGAGCATAGGAGCTGGCAGCTGGCTGGGAGCTGGCAGGCTGTCAATAAGGAACAATGATGAGTGTGCACACCATATGAAATAACCCATACAGCTGATCTTGTCTTATCAAAATGTCAGCATCCCTTGTTTAAGAACAATGCATTTGAAGATGGATGTATTCACTTAAGATACGCTGGCTGTGGTACTTGGAGCGCTTTCCTCCAGAAAACCATCAGCACTCTACACTTCAACAGGCCAGTTCCCAAATTATAGTGGAAGGAAGGTGAGTGGGGGGCTTAGTCCTCAAGCCCATCAAATTTTAGTGAAACCAGGCACCTCTGTAGTGTCCCAAGGACGTAGTAAAAGGGACTACTACAAAACGTGAAGGAGAACAGTTCCCCTCATAAGAACATAGGAAGCTGCCTCATACTTGTCCAGTTTACATGATCACCTCAGCCCACTATGGCCATTTTGAATAATCCAGCCTGGCAGCCAGGTGCTGTGGCTTATCATAATGTCTGAACCGACAAGGATGGGTTATTGGCATGGTTAGCAAACCGCCCGTGACCATCGGTCCATCGAGCCCAATATTGTTGATACTGACAGGCCATGGCTGTCCAGAATTTCAGACAGAATCCTTTCCTAACCCTACTGGGAGATGCCAAGGATTGAACCTGGGTCCATCTGCATGCAAAGCAGGTGCTTTGCCCACTGAGTTACACCCCCTCTCCTCAGGTATCGGAGCACTGTGACAGGTCTTGTCTGATAGGCTTGGATGTCTGGTTGGCTGCTGTGGGGAAAAGGTTGCTGGACTAGACCAGGAGTGCAGAAAATCCAGCCCACAGGGTTCACCAGGTGGCCACGCCCCTTTCTCTCAACCACAAATTATTTAGTAGTTTCCAATTCTAAATGGTTGAATGCTTCTCCCATGGCTTAGTTACTGGCAGTAAGAATTTCAGGGCACAATTCTATGCATGTTTAGAAAGAAAAAAAGTCTTAAAGTTCCCAACATGCTGGGAATTACAGGCCTCTTTTTCTGTCTAAACATGCATAGGATTGTGCCCTTAAGCTTCATGGCTGAATGGGGATTTGAACCCAAATATGTGGAGTCCCTGTTGGTCACTTTGTGGAGTTGGGTCACATTGGATTCTGCTACCTTGACCTAAAGCATCTCTTCCGTATCTCCTCAATCAGGTCCTGTCCAAGAGCTGTTCTAATTGAGATCAGCTGGCCTCCAGTTCCAGTATAATCCTAGCCAAACCAAAGTTTTTTAAAATGGGTATAAGAACATTTGCCTTAAGTCTGATTTCTTGTCATCCTAGACTCTTTGCTCACTTGCTCATGTCATTGGGGGGACTGCTCTGTCTGTCCCTTCGGAAGACAAGATCTCTGCTTGTGACATGGAGTAGTTTGGATTCCAAGGTTTCAATGGTTGGGGGCTTGCCAGTGAGAGTTCAATGCGATGGCCTTTTCTGCCCCTTCCAGCTTTAAAGTTTAATTGTGCAGACACTATATGCTTCTGCGATACCTTATCTTATTAGGTATCCCATAATACAACATTTCCTACACAGAATCTCTGTTTCACTTCTCCCAGTCACATGGAGCCATCACTGTTGTTTTCTGATTTAAATTCTGCAGCCATCTCTTGAGTTAATCCCCATGCATCTACATCAATTTATGGCTTTTTGAGAAGCTTTAGTCTCTTGATGTGTAATAGGTTTGGGAAAGCTATTAGACAAGGCATGAAGGATGAGCCTGGTTAGCGCTTAAAATCACATCTCGTCAATTGGAAAATATATTAGAAAATGTTAGCATGAAGAGTTCAGGCCGTGCAGTATATCAGGATGAATTGTGTTAGAGACATATTATTCAGAATACGATAAATGCCAGGCTTTACTTGTAAACATTTATAGAATGTTCCATTGATACAGAAGTGGTTCAAAGGTAATTTTATTTTAATTATTGCGGTCTAATGTGGTAAACTCCATTCTACTACCTCTGGAATCTACCATCTCATTCTGCTGTATGTGTAGAACAGGCCTTAAATTGTCCATAAGCTACAAATAGCTGTTGGTTGGAAGTGCAATTCCAAAGTGATTTTTTTTAAAGATGCCTAATAAAGTTCACATCACCCACATGCACAGATACTTCGTGACACCTTAATGAATAACTCTGTGAACTGTTTACAGTTCTGGTTGCTTCATCTCAAAAATCAATGGCTGAAAGTTTGCTCCAATGTCTGCTACTGTTGAAAACAGTTTGCTGTTCTCTTAGGCCTTAGCTAGACCCACCTGATAGTCCATGATGGAGGAGGGAAGATCTCGTGTTGTGATTAACGCGAGATCCCTCCTCCATTTACATATTGCTCCTGCCATTTTTTAATTTTTAAAGAGGATGGAGCACATGAACGGTCCTGTCCAAAGGTAGGTGCTTTTTTAAAAAATAATTTCATTTACTTGCTCCCCCCACCCTACTCCCGATGGGCACAGCTCCTGCAGCAACGGGCCACACGTTCTGCGGTCTTGGGCTCAGCCCGAGACTGCGGAAAAAGCGGGCCCAAAGGGGAGGGCGAGATCCCAGGGCAAGGGGGGGGATGATCCCTCCCTGATCCTGGGATCCCCTGTGCGTCATGTGGATGCACAGGGATGATCCTGGGGTTCGTCCCAGGATTTCGCCCAGTCTAGCTAAGGCCTTACATTTGTCATTTGAATTCAAACCAAAGTCATCCCTCAGACAGTATAATTCAGACTTAAAACAAGATTGCATTTTGTTTGGGACTGCTAAATCTGCTCTGGTTATTAGATCACTGCTCTATGTCAGCATGTTTAAATTCCAAAGTGTCCATAGCTTCAAATAAATAAGCAACAAACCTTTTCCAAAATAAAGCTAGGCAAAGCACTGCAACTTTAAATCAGTTTTCTGTCGGAAAATATTATACCCGCTCATATGTCATTACCTATTTTCAGATTCTAAACTATTTACGTAAGCTTGGTTCAGTTAGAAAAGTGGCAAGCAAGGTGGGAATCTACACTGATGTTATTCTAACGTTATGAATGGGTTACTGTGATGCACAGCTTCACGTGACCCTGTGTCTCTAACGTTGTAAATGAGTTGTACTTACTGGTTCTATTTTGTTGTCCCCTTTCGTTGTTGCTTAGTTGTAGCGCTGATACTGATGCACGTGCCTCATTCTATCGATAATTTTCCTCTTCTCTGAGAGTAGCAGAGCTGCTGGGTTTGCTCCGCCCACCTTCTGTTCTCCTTCCTTCGCTTTGCCCCGTTTGCTATCTTATCTGCTACAGCAGTTGGAGCTTTATCACACCAGCGTTATGCTGTGCAATCACTGGCAATTGCATGCAAAGGACTCAGAAGTTTTCCATCTTAAAATCTGCTTTTATTTTGAAGTACTCCCATGCATCCTGCTTTAATTGTTCTTCTTTTGCAAAAGATTTGCCCTAATTCCGAGCCGCTGCTGCGGGCGCAGGATTTTAAAAAAAATGCCTACATCTGCGTAAGCTTTAAAGATAAAGACACCAAAATTGGCACAGTAATAAATATTAGGGAGAGCTTTAAGCATACCAAATCTGAATTGAATTGGGTCATCCGTTGATTTTTTATGATTTTTTTTTTACATTTCCCCTCTCTTTGCAAAGGAGCTGAGGAGCACTAAACTCACTTCCTGGTAAGCAAAGGATTTCTGTAGCTCCGTGCAGGAAAATTAACAGGGGTCTCTGCTCCCAGTCCAAAACTCTAACCAGCGGGGCTTAAATGGTGTGTTTGAAATAATCCCAGCAGCTGGGGCTGCCAAAAACATGCCTCCCCTTCTGTGCTGCTAAAAGTTTTCAATTTGGTCACCCATTCAAACCCTAACCAGAACCAGACCTTCTTAGCTTCAGCAAAATGGCTAGCTCCTATGCATTCAGACTATTCCCAAGGACTGGTATTTAGATGTTTTGGGAGAGGGTTTGTGTGTGCTTATGACTATTGCCCTGCACTGCTGGCCAGGAATGAGGCAGGAAGTGGGCGGAGCAAACCGAGCAGCTCTGTTACTCTCAGAGAAGAGGAAGAACAATGGAAAGGATTGAACATAGTGTCCTGCAGTAACGTTACAGCTAAACGTAAGTAACGCTAGTGTGCCCCGTGATACAGATAACCGATACAGATAACAACATTAGAAATGGACACTAGCAACGTTATAAGACTAGTGTAGATCCGCCCAAGGTCTCTTTGCAAGACTGACGATTTAATTTACTTTTTGTCCATGTCAAGCACCTCCACACATAGGCACGTCTTAGGGCAGTATTACAACTATTACAACTATTACAACATTATCAGGAATATACAGAGGGAAAAATTAATAGAGAATAATGCAGTATATACAATCTACATCACAAAACGTAAGAAGAACCCTACTGATCAGACCCGAGGATTATCTAATCCCGTGTCTCACATTAGCCAACCAGATACCTATGGGAAGTTCACAAGCAGGACATGAGAGCGATAGCTTTCGCCCTCTCTTGTTGCCAAGCAACTGGTAGGCAGAGCCATGATGTCTCTGATCTTTGTCAATGGATAGGATCCCTAGGACTTCTGGGAAAGAGTTCCTATGGAGAGCAATGGATTTGACAAGTAAGTAATTCAAAAGATGAACCAATTGGCATACAGTGGCATCTAGCTGTCAAGCCAAGGGGAAACAAAGCACAAGACTGACATTTTCAAATATTTAGCTAATAGCGCAATTCTATGTACACTCAGATGTAAGGCCCCTATAGAGTTCAATGGGATTTACTCTCAGGTAAACTGATACAGGACTGCAACCACAATGTGTCCTCACTCTATATATGAAGCCTACAGTATTCTAATAGCAATTCCCATTAGTGATGAATTCCTGCTAGGGGAAAAATTTGCTTAAAATTGTTTTTACTTTCCAAGTACTTGTTGGGTCAAATATGGTAAGCATGTTCAGGTACTATAATTAACCTTTACTTCAGTAAGCAAGGATTCACACCCACGCACTAGGCAGATGTTGCGGTTTTGCAGACACATGGTTTTTAGCACTACCCACTCATTGCTCTTCATCTATAAGCTACATGCGGAACTGCAATTGACTTTCCACAACTGGGCGAGTTCAGTGCAATTTGTGTGCGTACATCCCATAGTGTGCCATCAACACTAGTGGGCACAGTGGATGGGGGACAGACAACATACCTAAAAACACTTTATCAGCATGTCTATTCTTTTTAATCAGTTTTAAAGTTTATGCAAACACCTTCTCATTTACGTGCCCTTTTGTGATTTTTTTTTTTTAAAGAAGGCAAAAAAGTGTTTTACTGTAAGGTGATCAGTACCTGTGAGGATTGTTTATCTTCACAACAAGCCTGATAAGATATGGTCCAATGACTACTATAACACAATTGATTACACAAGGCTGGGATGGGGAAGTACAATGTGTTATTTGCATTTTCCAAAACCAATAAATTCTGGAGGTTTCTATTTCACAAGAGAAAGCATTGACGGACAATACAATGGCGATACATTCATAGTACCAAAGCTGAAAAGTCCTTCACTTCGTGATGGTAACGGCATGAGTGTGGAGATCATTTTTAAAGTGTGGAGCCTATAGATGATAGAAAGAAAAAAAAACCCTTCCAATATTCACTTAAAATGTTCTGCCTCTCGACAGATGCTGTCACTACAGGACATTTTTCAATGCTAGTTGTTTGGTATACGTGGGCTAATAGATTAACTCTGACTCATTGAAAGCTTCATTCATGTGGGAGGTTTTGATCTCAAATCATAGATGATGTAGTTGTGTGTGCGTGTGATGGATTTAAAGGCATGGATTACATTCAGCAAGGGTTTCATTTTTAATCTCAAAGGACCAAGTGACAACCAATAGATGTTCTCTTGCAGATTGCAAGGACAGTTATGTCCAACCCCCTTGTTATTCTGAGAGAGAGATATTATCTCTTGTTTTGGCTTCTTATATAGTAGATAGTACTATAAATCTTAGATCATATTAAGTGATCTGTGACGGAGTCAGGAATGGCCCTCCACCCTTTCCCCTGAATCTAAGGTCAATGCCATACAAGTTGGCAGACTTCACACAAGCACTTTGGGGTGTGTGAAAGCCTTCCACCAAGCAGCAGAAATTATTACCATATATTGCTCTCACGCCACACTCTCTCACACACAGACCACCCAACCCAAAGACGGACAATTTAATAGTTATTAATAAAACTACAGTAAATCACAAAAATGCTGGGATTGTCATATTACGTTGAGCAAAAAGAAGGTACAGGACACAATAAGACTCTTTTCTTGTAACCATTTTTAAAGTTAAATATAGAGGTTTAACAGAAGATTTGAAAGGGTGTACTGTGTGTTTTTATTGGGCATTTTACTTTTGTTTCTCTTGCTTTGGCCATACGTTGCCCTGGCACCTGCAAGGATGAAGGGCAATTTACAAATATTTTAAATAAATAAATAAATAATTCATTCAGCTATGAATCTCTTTGAATGACAGATTGTCCCCCTTTGCTATTCACTACAGTAATAAAAGCAGAATGATTGGAACTGAGTGGATCGGTGATTTATTTTAACATGATTTCTATTTTAATATGATGGGCAGAGCAATCCTATGGTCCCCTTGGAGAGCTTCCCAGAGATCATAGGATATGTTGGAATTCCCCTCCGGAGGCCATAGACCATCAGAGGCCCCATTCAGAAGACACCTTAAACCACAGCGTTAACCATGGTGGTTAAGCCATTCCTCCGACCTTGTCTGGCTCTTGCCAGCAAGGCTTTGCATAGACAGTAGGCTCCGTCTATGCACTGTATTAATTATATTAAGAGAGCAATCCTATGCCCCGACAGGGTCTGGGGAGGCCATAGGATCGGTTGTTTTGTTGGCTACGAGGTCAGAGTCCTGGCTCCGACCTCATGGCGCAGAAACTGTTCTCCCCACCCCTCCAGCTGGTGGGGAGACAACCATGCGGGCTGGGGCACGCTGGGAGTGGTAGGACTTTTTCCTGTCTAAATATGCACAGGATTGCGCTGTTAGTGACTGCATCAAAAGCTATCAAAGAAGTCATCACTCTGCAGTGCAGCGCTGTTGGTAAAATGGATGAATTACATTTTTTTTTCCTGTAGTAGAAAGAAAGGGAAAGGGGAGAGGCACTTCATCATTTCCTTACTGTCCATTTTTTCTCTATGAAAATAATCTGGTTCAAGTTACTTTTCTCCCTGCAGAGGGAAAGAGATCGGGATAGGCATCTCTTCCCTTGCAAGGTAGGGGTAACAACTTGGGCGTTGTAAACCGCCCAGAGAGCTTCAGCTATGGGGCGGTATATAAATGTAATAAATAATAATAATAATAATAATAATAATAATAATAATAATAATAATAATAATAAGGTGATTTCAAGCAGAAAAACACCTGGCAGAAAAAAGATAAGTAACCCCTTCCTGCACTTCTGATAGCACTCTCCAATGGCTGCTTTTCGTTAAAACAACAACAGAACAACAACATGGAAATACACATAGAAGCCCACGTAACATGGAATTTGGGAGGGGGCAAGGTTGACAATGCTCAAATAATTAAAAGAAATATCAGATTGGAGGTGGGGGAAAGTTTAGCTTATCCACTGATATGACCGGAATTACAAAGACGTATAGGAAGGTAGAGCAGTTAAACGTGTTGAAAACCTTCCCAACAATTAATAGTGATCAGTGCAGTTAATTAATGCCATTGCTTTTGTAAAGAGGATGTGGAAGCAGAGACTGCACACAGCTAGGGCATGATAACAGAGGGTTCTATAATTATCGGGAATCCTTATGGGATTCCCCTCTCCCCTCTAGCTGAACTTAAATTCTCAGCTGGATTCACTTTACTGCAAATGTGGACATTTCAAAATAGCTGATGGAAGCAGTGGGAGAGTGATAAGTATTTTCTCAGTTTATCTGAAATACTGCAGAGACTGAGAATGCCATTGCTGAGAACTGTGTTAATGGATCCCTTTTCTTTCTTGGGGATTTTGAAGAGCGGGGTAGAAATATGAGTAAGTAAGCAAGCAAATCAGTCTCATGTAAACATGAGTGCAAGCAGAAGGGATGTGAAAATAAAATAAGGGCGCAATTCTAAAGCTGGCCATGGGTGTCTGAGGAGTCATTAGAGGAGGCACTAGTACTGCTTCACCAGCGAAGAGGGAAGCTCAGAGCTGGTTCTATCATTAGGCAGCGTGAGGCCATCCCACCAGTGGGCCTCCCCAAGGCTGGCACAAGTAATTTTGCTGTCTGAGGCCAAGAACAAGATGGTGCCCCCTATTGCCTCAGCTCTGGGAGGTGGCAGCTGGCTGTTGGAGGAGAAAGCTCTGGGCTCTGTGGCCTGTCCTGTGACCTCTAAGTTAGCCTGCTCCCTTCAGGTGTGGTGGAGGACACTGACCCATTGCCAGGATTGAAGAAGATTCAACTGCCAGTCCAGTTAGCTTGTGTATGTGGAATGGTAGGGTGCGCCATCTTTAGGGTGACCAACTGTCAGGATTTCCCCGGATTTGTCCTGGTTTTTGTTCTTTCCATGGTGTCAGGGGGGAATTTCTATAATTTTCAATAATGTCCTGGAATGACACACCTTCCCCTTTAAGGCTGCCATTAGCATGGCAGGAGGGAATTACATGCTTTCTTGAGGCACATCATTCCCCCACCCTGAGCTCCAATTGAGGTCTTAAAGGGGAAAGTGGGTCATTCGTGGACATTACAGAAAAGGCCCCAATTGGAGTGGATGGTGGTGGTGCAGAATGAAATCCTTTCCCCTCCTCCACTCCAATCGGGTTCTTTAAAGTGGTGGGGGAATAAAGTACTTTCTGCAGGACTCAGAAAGCTGCTTCCCCACACACACACTAGGTGTCCTCTTTTTTGGTTTCCCAAATATGGTCACCCTAGCCATCTTGTTCTTTGCCTCAGGCAGCAAAATGACTTGGGCTGGCCTTGGGGAGATTCACTGGTGGGATGGCACTTAGAAAGTTCCACAGAATGTTCTACCAGAGGTGGTGCTAGGAGAAGGGATATTAGGGTAGCCCTGGATCACTCACCTGCCCCAGCCCTGGAGCTGGTGTAGGTAATTTCCTTCCATTGACTACGATGGGAGAGGGAAATAATGGCAGGATTTACAAATATTAACTATTGCTAAATGGTGGTTTATGTGGTTGAGAGAAGCTGCTTGTTTGCACATCCATGCCCCCCCCCCACCTCTGGCTGCAACCCAGCATATGGCAGCCTTGCCCAACCTGCCATCATCCAGATGACTTGGACTACAAACCCCATCACCCCCTCCCAGCAAGACAATGGGCTTGTTGGCTGGAGAGGATGGGTACAAATCTATTAGCACAGATTATTTTAACAATGTCATTTGGAAGGGGAAAAAATCTGTTTTGTTGCTGCCTGGAAATTGTGAGGTAGAAAGAGTAAAACAACAAAGGATTCACTCAGCGAAATAAAGGCAGGTCTGAGGAATTCTCTGAAAGATTTCTACTTTAATTACTGGCTGAGTTTTGCAAATTTTGGATATAATCAGTTTATCTAGCCAAACTTAGACTAAACGTTACTTATGTTAGAGATAACTAATTTGTTCCATTACTTGGGGGGCTGGTGACATTAAAGAATGCTATCCCGTCAATTGCTGTGACTTTTTTATTTTTATATAGGTGAAAACTGGATATTTATTAACTTTTATTTATTTATTACATTTCTATACTACCCAAGGGCTGAAACTCTCTGGGCAATTCACAACAGTTAAAATAAAAATGAATACAAGATGATAAAATACAATATAAAAGTTTAAAACTACAGTATAAAAATAAAACAAAGAACGAAACAGAAGCTAACAGCTAAATTCAAAATACAACGCAAGATTTAAAACAGAAACAGAAATACTAAAATAGTCCTATCCTGTGATCTATTATAGATGCCTGAATATTTCTCAGGGGGAAGTCAGAGCATGTCTGAATATAGTGTATTAAAGGTTTCTGCAGACAGATTGCAGGTCAACACAATGTCAGAAAGGACAACCTGAATTATTCCAGCATTTGAAGTGGCCTTGGCTACACTTTTGGAACTGCAATAAACTACTTTCAAGACGTTCTAGTTTAGTTATGTCCAGAAAAGAAAGGAAGAATAAAGCAGTGTTTTTAAACCACTGAAGCAAACAGAATATCAGAATTTGGTGTCCAGTTGATTTGCAAAGGGGCCTAGGGTCCGCCTGTTCTCCAGAGTATATATATTTATAGAAAATTCTCAAAGGCATTTAGGAGGCACCATCAAGGCTGAAATAATTTTTTTAAAAATCCTGCTAAACTTCTCATGAAAGTGTCAACATTTACTTCCTGAAGTAAGAATGACACATTTCCGTCCCTGCAGCACTGTCCTCCCTCTTTATTTTCCTTGTACTCATTTCTGCTGTTCCCTTGGGGGCAGCAGAGAAAAGTCAATTTCACTTTTGTTCCATAAATCATACGAAGAATTATCTCTCCGCTTTAACATCACGAACCGAGTCACTTTCTTTCTGTCATTCCCTTCCTAAAATGTTCTCATATCTTATTTCAACCCCTTTTAACCTGAGTTACTATGAGTTGCTCATTTTAATGATTACCCTACTCGACACAAATGTTTGCATGTCATTTTTATTATACTTTTGCATGTAAATATATTAAATGATGAAGGAATCATTTCTCTTCTTTGGAGGGATACGCCATGTTTCTTTGGAGGGCAGCAGAATACCAAATGGTGCAAACCCGCCTGGAATGTAAAATCCTAACAGGTTTTGAGCGTAGATCTCTTTTTCAAGGGCTAACAAAGTTATGCTTTAGGAAAATAGGAAGCTGCTTTGCACAAGGTCAGACCCCCATTTCAACTAGGCCAGTTTTTTGTCTAGTCTGACTAAAAGTAGCTTTCTAGGATCTTAAGCAAAAGCCATATATATCATCTGCTACCTAATCCTTTACATTGGAGATGGCAGGGTTTGAACCTGTAACCTTCCACACACCAAGTATATACTCCACAACCAAGCGACAGACCCACCCAATTAGTTAAGATGTCCCTTCTCATAGGAGTTCTAGGTTTATAAAATTATGAGTCTGGTGATTATGAGTCAACCTTCTCACATTATGAGTCAACCATAATTATGAGTCAACCTTCTCACATTGTCTTACTTCTTTTGGGGGGCCAAATTCCTCCAGTTTTCTGATGCTTCTGGTTTAGTACACCAATGTTCTACATATGGAGGTTAACAATACATAATGGGAAGGCAGGATAGATGGGTGTTAATTGCAAGTGGCTTACTGATTTGGCATTGGACATCTTAAAATATGGAGTATGGAATTGTTGAATATGAAGAACACAGGTTACATTTCCAAAATAAATATGGTGGTTGTCATGTGTTCTTGTCATGATTTTACCATCTCAGAATACAGGTGAGGTTTGGATTATATGTTTGAATTTTACCACATTAAAAGGAAAAACAACAAACTCCGGTGGTGTAAAAATCTATAACAGAGAGAGTAGATTAGACTAGAACATGTAGTTGATACTGGACATAATTTATTCTGCATTTAGGCACTGCAGAATGAGGGACGGTAGAACATGTGAAAAGGATCATGGAATTTTAGTCAATACCAGCAAAACATGACATTCTATTTTTCAATGGACAGAGAACTTCTAAAATTAGAAGGGAGAATTCAGGCAAGCAGTTCACTGTTCTGTATCAGAAAAGGTACAATCCAGGAGGAGCTGTACACCATGGCATTTCCCTATGCATAGTTCACTCAGAGCTCTGGTTACTAAAAACTTTATATGTATACAGAAATAATTGTCTCCCTAGGGTGCTATTTACTGACAGAGGCCTGACATAACTTTATTTATTTATTTAGAATACTTATATCCTGCTTTATAGCCCCAAGATTCTCTCAAAGCAGTTTACAAAGGAGTCTCATGGTAAAATTACATTTACCTTGTACAAGAACTTTAATTTCAAATATCAATAGTATTTTCATCTAACTGCAAATGTCTATTCAGAAGCCTAAGTTTTACTTCTGTATTTAATTGAATTTAAAATATCTCTAGGCCTTTTTTCAGGGAAGGAGCCCTCCCAAGGCAGGTTACAGCAGTAAAATCCCATATAATAAAAAACCAATGAACAGCAAAAATTCATAAAAACAACAAACACCAACAGTTAAACACCTGGCCTTGACAGTACTAAAATCCTATGACACAATTCCAGCTATAAACCAGAAAAGTCCAGTAAAACATAATCAAGGAAGGACCAAGTAAACAAGTAAGTCTTCAGGGTCTTCCTAAAAGCCTGTAATAACAGGGCTTAATGGACCACCAATGGCAACCCATTCCAGAGGTAAGGGGTCATTGCAGAAAAGGCCCTCTCTTGTGTATTTGTCCACCTAACAGCCCTAAAAGATGGGCAAGTGAAAAAGGCCTCCATTCTTGATTGGAGCTACATATTAGAAATAATATAAATCCAGCATCAAAAATGGCAACTTCATGTCAAGACCCTCACCCTCACCCCCCATGTCCTGAAGGCAATTCACCACTTATTACTACCATGGATGTGGAGTAGGTGGTGGGGTGAAAACGCAGTGTTCATTATAATATCACAGCAGCAACATTCACACATAACAATAAGCCAGGAATCCTGGCTTAATAATCAATATGAATGAGCAGTGTGCTGGTGCATGTAGGTCGTTTGCTCTTGCTTTGCTCCTTCATTTGTGTAATACAAATCAGGAAGCGGTTAACTTTGTATTATGACCAAACCCAAGGTGATGGTTTATTATGTTCAAACAAGCCAGGATTCATAGGCCAACAAGAAACCTTGATTTAAAGCTGGTTTACAATCCTTGCTTGTTTGGGTGCAATAAACCATAATCACTGGTTCAGATATAATACTGAGTTATCCCTTTTCTGGTTTGTTTAACTGTTTGAGCAAAGGGAGGTGTGAACAGATTATGTGCATTAGTGTGTTGCTTGTTATTTATTAAGCCAAGATTTCGGGCTTTCTGTTACATGTGTGTACAGTGAATGACATCATGCGGCAAACTTTATTTGGGGCTGCTGTTGGATAACCAATGCTTATAATTACAGGATGGTTTTGTGGCAGTAAGGCAAGTGTATTCTCAGCTTTCAGGTTCTCAATTCACTCCGTCCAAAACAGATTCATAACATTTATGAAAAGAGAGGAATAATATAATACTTACTGGGTCTTTTTTTACCAGGTCCCGATCTGACACTACCGCAATGAGGTGGGCGAGTGTAAATACAGAATTAAGAACATACGAAAAAAACAAATTCTTGTGCAATGTTATCCTTTGACAGCTGAGGCTCCTGAAAAATATGCACCACAAATTGTAAATTAGAGGTTTGATTCTGATGTCACTTTATAACATGTACATGCTGGAAACTCATTCTGAAGAATGCCATCTGGCAACCAGGAGTTGGGAAACACATAGCTGGCACAGAAGCCATGGGAGCAAACCTTCCCCACTCCCCTACACCTGTTTAAACCTAGATGCTTTCCAGTTCACACTTAAAGGATCTCTCAGTTTGCATTCCATGTTAGCCCTATATGTTCAATCTGCACAGTACAAGCACAAAACTATCACGAGAGTAAGTGAAATGTTTGTAGACATACGGATTATCAACAACACATTTATTATCCTATAAAGAGATGTTCTTTGGAATATTTAGATGGAAATTACATAATGCTACAGGAATGGGTAATCAGCTAAGTGAGGAAACTTGACCTGGGATTTCCCTGCATGTTATGGAGATTAGATTCATGTTCTGCATGGTTCTGATTCCTTCTTGGATTCCACAAGAATAAGGGATCTATTTCCTGTTTAATTTTGGCCAATATAATCAAGAAAATTGCCTATTTCCCCCCAAGATTTCCACACTCCAAAGCCAATTTTTGTTTTACTTGAACCAATCACAAATATTTGTACCATTAAATCACTACACCCACTGAAAAAGAATAGCAATGTTCTTGTTTAAACCAAACTTCAATAGCTGGAACAGTAAAATATCTTATACCTATATAAGGATATTGGGTTCGGTCTAGATTTAGTCATACTTGGGCCATGTCTAGACCTTCCGGCCTCCCTGCCCCAGGGATCCCCTGTGCATCATGTGGACACACAGGGATGATCCTGGGGCGATCCCCGGGATAATCCCTCGTGTAGATATGCCCTTAGAGATCAATGAGACTTAAGTTAGTCATACTTTGGCTCAGTTCACACAACACATTTCTCTATGCAGTGTGAAAGCTCCACTCAATGGTTGAATTTGTAGGGGGAACTCACCACACAACATGTTCCAACTCCACTGTTGTGTGACTGTGGGCTACCATCAAGTTGAGTAAAATTCATCACAACATTTGATTGACAGTTCCTCTGCCCTTTCTCCTCCCCCAGTCCTCCCAATGGTATCCCAGCAGCCATTGCTGCAAAACAACAACACCCAATCCAGGCAGCTCTCCTAGAGCGGAACTCTCTCCTTTTGCCGCTCTTGCCAGGGAACTCTGTAACCAGTGGGGAAAGTCCACTCAATGCATCAGGAAACTCCACAGAGCCTGCCACACAACACAACAGTTGTGCAGGAACTCTCCAATACAGTGTGGATATTTAGCATGGAGTGTTTTCTATAAAAAACTCCACCGTGGGATGGAGTTTTCCCTCCAGGTAACATATTTCTCAACGGTGGTGTAAAAACTTCACTGTAGAGTTCTAAAACCACCATTGAGAAATGTGTTGTCTGAACTGAGCCTTTAAGTAGGACTAAATCTGGATCCAGCTCAATATGGATATACTCACTTATACTGAATCCCATTTGCCATTTTGTTGCCCATTCAAACAATGAGAGAATTCCTTCTCGATTTGTTTACAGTCTGCTTTTGATTTTGCTAGCCTAAATAATACGATTTTGCCCACAAATGTGGCAGCTGATAAATTGAATAACAACAATCCTTGGGAGACCATATAGCTTAGTTCCTTCTATTATGAACCATTTATCCCTACTCTCTACTTGCTGTTCTTCAACTAATTGCCAATTGGTAAGAGCCTCTGAAATTTGATATATTTGAAGTAACAATCTATTTTATCTTGTGTTGATGTCAAAAGCCACTGGTAACCACAAAAGTATAACATCTTATTGACGCTCTTCAAGCAAAGAAACAGGCAAAAAATATTTTTCAATTAAATTTTTTTAATGCAAATACTCTAAGGTTGAATATATTTTTTTTTGCCTCTACGGTTTTTTTCCTGAAAGCTTTAGAGATAAAAACAATTCACTTGCTTTTTGTATTGGCCAGTTCTCTCTGGGCTCATCTACATCAAGCAGGATATTCCTCCACGAAAGCAGTATGAAAGTGGGATATAAAAGGCCAGAGCCACACTACTGCTTTATAGTTGTATTGAAGTTCACTGACAACTGTTGGGGCTCATAACACATCTACTCCAAGCAGAATATAACACTATGAAAGCAGTATGAAAGTGGTATATGGTATGTATCAATGGGCCCCAACAGTTGTCAGTGCACTTCACTACCGCTATAAAGCACTAGTGTGGCTCCTGCCTTTTATATACTGCTTTCATACCACTTTCATAGTGGAATATTCTGCTTGGTGTAGATGAGCCCTTTGCTTCTCCATACACATTAAGCGACAACAAGATAGAGAGCAAGACAAGAGAGAGGTTGGAGATAGCAAATGAGACAGAGAGACTGATTGGGTTAGTGTTAAAGATGGCAGTGGGAGCCATTAGCAGTAGAACTTCTACTGAGGTTTGCAGAGATGGGAGATTTCAGTTTTGATCACAATTTATCCAGTTCCCACCTCCTAGAATTGAAGAAAGGCCAGAACACAATCTGTGGTCCAAAGTCCAAACATTTCAGAGCTTGTGATGTAATTCATGCAACAAAAACTGTGCATGAAAAATACATTGAAAAATGTATGCATTGAAAAATATGTATAAACATGCTTTGGTCATTGGGAGAAAATGGATACATTTTAAAAAGGTGCACAACTGATGAGCACATTTGAGAAAATGTGTATGAGAATACACACAAGTTTTGTGCAAAGCCTCCAACAAAGCTTGCAATCCGATACAGACATGAATTGGAACAAGCTTTGATGTGGAGATTGGAGAATCTTGACAAGCTCGCAGATTCACATATCCGTAGACATTGGGTAGTATCCAATATTATTTCTACTTGGAGCAGACCCATTGGAATGAAGAGGACTTCTGTTAATCATGAATATAACTTAAGTCCCATTCATTTCAATGCCTCCAAGTAGGAATAACATTGGATTCTGCTCATTGTACTAGATGACTTCCAAAGTCTCTTCTGACTCTTAAATTCAATAATTCTAATAAATAAGTAAGTAAATAAATATGGTCTTGTTTATACTCTATTAATCTGGAATAATTAAGCTTCCTGGTTCAATTTTCACAATTGTTTTATCACCTCAGCTTTTCCCATGTTTTAATTACTCTGACTGTGAATACAGTAGTGTGGTTCAAGAACAAGAAATTCCCATTAAGTGGTCCTGAGTATGCATCCTACTTGTGATGAGGGATTCTTACCTTCAGTGACAACTCTTGGGGATTAATTAATTAAATGTGCCTGTTGTATTATACAGTCAATGGTGTAATGTTTTGGTGAATATACACAAGATCTTCTGTCTTAGATTACATATTCATAAACACAAGTTCACCTCTGTTTTGTACAGATAAGCAAGGTGGTCGGTTAAACAATAGCAAAAAGATGGATCAATTGCTTTGGACATTTTAGTCTGATTGCCTAGAACCTAATTTTGTTTTAGATCTATGTTTGGAACAATTTCAGTGTCTTTTCGGTACTCCTACATTCACCCTAGCTAGCCAATAAAAATATCTGTGTGAAAACAAGTATAGTATTTTCTAAATTTATAGAGCGTTAAGAAATCTGTATTATGAAACCACTGATATTTTAATGTTCAGTATAATAAAATGTTTGTATCTGAGAGACTTAATAATTGAAGAAATTTCCCCTACTGGGCGATTTTATCAATGTAAGCAGAACATAGGTAATATCATTCATCTGATCTACTTTGGGAGACGAAGCAGTGTGCCATCCTCAGTTACACAGAGAAGTCCATCATAATCTTGTCTGGAAGAATTCTGCATAACTCTAAGTAGGCATGGTGCTGCACCTACAGTGAACTGGAACAAAATTGGCACTTGCATAAGATTATTGGCAAGCCGCTGCTGGCTAATGAACAAATTGTTGCATTGCATGGCTCAGAGGAGAGCTTGAGGCCATGCCTATAAGTAACTCTGTCAAGTCAGAAAAGTAATTAGAAGCTTGAAGAAATACTTACTTGAAATAGAAGAAAATCCCCAAGGAAATCAAGAGGGAGGTTATAGACAAAGCATGTCCTACTATAGTCATGTAGTAAAGAATGAATACCATCTGAAATTAAAAAGAAGATTAAATGAACAGACTGCAAATAGCCCTATTTTTGTTTAGAAGTTCTTTTGAGACATAGATATAAGCAGCAATGCTGCCAAAACTTGAAATTAGTCAATTGTTAAGTTGACTCCCATAGGTTCATAATTTTGAATGTATAACGAGCCCTGATTTTGATAGCCTAAAATTAATTTTAGATAAATAAAATAGAGAGGTGGGTGAGCAGTTTTTGAGTAAAAGGGGTACACAGTTGAGAGAACCTGGATCTCACGCCACTTACCTTCCCACAACCTCTTCCGCTGTGCACTTTTCTCCTAGCTAAGCTCACTTTGGATTTCAGAGTTTGTCTGAGGAGAAAAGCACCCAGAGCTAAAGAATGCAGGGAGTTAAGCAGTGGTGCAAGGAAGATTTATACACAATGGCGTCAGCATACAGCTCCTGTGGCCCACCACTGATGCCTGCCCTGGGGCCCCCTTTAAAAATATTTTTTGGGTGGCAGTTGCCATTTTAATTCTCCACAGTGCATAGAGCAACGCCATGTCAGGGGCATTAGGGAATTAAAATACCGGCTCCCAGACCCAACCAGCCAACACTCTACTGCTGCCCACTCCAGCCCAATGTAGGAAGGTGCCCACCAAAGGACCATTTGCCAGGGGTCCTCTCATACCTGCAGCCAGACCTCTAAGGTACTATATTTGAGATGGGGCAGTCCTGAGTTTCAAGAAGTGGCTAATGCTCCCAACCTTTCTTTTTTGTCCTGAATAAAGCAAGTCTAGCTCAGCCATCCTCAAGTCATCTTGCCTATTCCTAATAACTCAGTGGGTAGAATCCAACTAAAGTCCTATGTAGAGGAGACCCATTGAAATGAATGGGGCTTAAGTCAGCCATGACTAACTTAAGTCCCATTCATTTCAATGGGTCTACTCTATGTAGGACTTTAGTTGGATTCTACCCAATGTTTTAACTACATGTGTGGGGTGGGGGGAATCAGCCACTTTTGCTGAAACAGAATAATTAAAAATCACAGGAAAAATGAAACCAAGAAAGAATTTATTTTCAACAAGGAGAATCTTGATATTTATGTATTTCCCCCCTCTGATGAATGGCAATTGTTTTCAGATGCCTGGAATCAATCCAAACCAACAGTCATGCTCTGCTGCACATTATTCCTGTTTTGTTTTTCTCTATGTTAAGGATAAATAATGGTCAGATTTCCCCCACGAATGACATGCTTAATAGGTATCACAGCCTGCCTCCATAATCTACCATCTGGAAAAAATAAAATCTGGATAGAAGTTTACAAAATGCTTTTGAGAATATCATTACTTCTTGTTGCAGAGGGTCATGGTTTTCCTGAGACTATGAAAGGCCACCGTATATAAATCTAATTAGACTTTACCACATTACTAAGTAATAACTAGGCCACTGCTCAAGCTAAATGCCACACACACAAAAGGAAATTCATCCAGCCAACAATGGTCTATAAATGCAAAGCACAAAAAAGAATTACGAATAATATTTAAAAAATGAAGGCACACTCTCCAGGCAACATTAAGCAAGAGGAGGGAGTTTATTTAGAATATAAAGAAAGTTAGGAACTACTGAGACCAATGGAATGATTTCCAAAGGGGTAGACACATCAGTTTGTTGAAGCAAGAGTCTTGGGGCATCTTAAAGACTAACAAGTGAATTCTGGTATAGGCTTTTGGGGACAATGTCCATGTAAACTTATGTCAGAGTATAATTAGTCAATTTAATATTTATTGACTTCTGAAAAGCTCTATAGTTGTTAGGCTTTAGAAAAACTCAAATGTTTCAGATACACAACACTCTTTATTGAAACCAACGGGATTTCAACGTGCTTAATTTTGGATGGATTGGGTCCACTATTCTACTTGTGAATCCCCATGACAGTGTCATGGGCACCAATTGCATCAGAGGGGCAAATGAGACAGTAAGGTATTGTCCCTTGGTCTCTCCACAAAGGGCTATTTCTCCTAGCTGTCTCAAAAGACACTAGAAGGATGCCAATGCTATAATTTTAGTCCCTGCTAGGGCTGAATCAATATATTGCCCACCAGTTTGCTGCCTCATTGGTTGGTAGTGAAATGTGGGTGTTTTGGTGGGGTTTTTTAGGGTTGGGACAAGGACATGAGGATGATATGGGGGGGGGGGCTTATCCAATTATCTCCCTCTCCCCAGGCACCCAGCAGAAAGAACTTTCCTTGCTGCCACAGACAGCAGTGATGAAAACAGTGAAGAAAGGGGAGAGATTTCACTCTTGGTTTTGTCCCCTTATAACCCCCACCCCACCCCCGCACACAATTCCAAGCCAAATATTCTCATCCGAGAACTCAGAGGGCCCCTGTCATGAACTAGCAACTCAGCTGTCCCCTCACCATTCCTCCCGGCAGCAGCTCCAGGTGGTGTGGAGAGAAGTGGAAACAGTTACCCAGAGCAGAAAGGGACTGGGTCCTTTCAGAAGACACCTTAAACCACAATTTTAACTATGGTGGTTAAGCCAGAAAGCCAGGCTGTGTTCAGGAGACGCCTTAAACCATTACTTTTTGCTTTATTCACTATGGTTAAAGCTGTGGTTTAAGGTGTCTTCTGAACGGGGCCTACGTGTGCTTGCCATTAGGGCATGCCATAAGCCCAGCCTTAGGAAACTCCATAAGGGAGCTTGGTACTTTTGGGGTGTGTGTGTGCATGAAGGTGTTTGTGCTGACTCTAGGACAGATTGAAAGCATCAGCCCAGAGTCATTAATTAATTAATTAATTTCATTTATATCCCACCTTTTTTCCTCAAAGGAACTCAAGGTGGCGTACATAATCCCTCCTCCTCTCCATTTTTATCCTCACAACAAACCTGTGAGGTGGGTTGGGCTGAGAGTCTGTGACTGGCCCAAAGTCACCCAGTGGGTTTCCATGGCCAAGTGGGGACTATAACTTGGATCTCCCAACTCTCAGTCCGACACCTTAGTCACTACACCACTCTGGCTCTCCCACCTTGACTCTCCTGTGTTCTGCTTCCTCTAGTTACATCCAGGTGAGAAGTTTCCATAGGAATGTGAATGCCCTTTCTTGGCTTAGGACATGGGACCCTGGTGAGAAGAGGGTCTCTTTTAGCTGCTTGACAGTGGGCTGTTTAAAGTGCCTTGTGGTTCCCCCCACCCCAGTTCCCTTTTTTTGCTGTGAGTTTGATGTAGATGAGATATCTTATTGTTAAGTCTCTTAACATGAACTATTTAGTGAAATATTTAATGCGAGTAAAACATTGATAGTATCGGCACTGGATATTGTTAACTGACCAACTAGTATATGTTGTGCTCATGGAATTTTTGATATGTTTTAAATGAACTATAATTAAGGTAATATTGTATTAGAATTACGGTTATTGTATTGTTTTATGTCGGGGGAACTGCTTTGAGCACACAATGTCTTCTGGAAAATGCAGGATACAAATGAATTGGTGTTGACTATTCACGGCTGAAATAAATAGCACAAGCAGTCCATCTTCACTTGTAATGCTGCCACCACTAACTACATGTCCACTGTGGTATTAACATCTTCTTCTTTTCTTTTCTTTTTTAAATTGTGGGAAAGTGTCTGGCATAAGTGCCAATTCAACGGTATGAATAATTGGGATCTGTTCCATGCATGCAAATGCATCATCTTATATGTCAGGGATAAAATCATACATGTCAGTCATGACTCAAAGTTGAGAAATGGGCTACAAAATACAATAACAAATAAAGTATTCTAATGTTGAGCAAACGAAGGCTATGTTTATGACAACCTTGCCTGGGGCACCATGTGCGGTTATCAGCATGTTATACACAACTACATTTATCTGTCTAACTATATGCAAAGGTATTTGCTTTTGGCACACACAATTAATAGTACATACAGGTTTATTAATTTATTTTATTTATTTAAAACATTAATATCCCTCCCTATATATAATTTAAAAGCAGTAAAACTATTAAAACAGTTAAAACAATGTGCCTAGTGAATTCAACCATTAAAAGCTTTGTTAAAAAGCCATGTTTTCACTTGGCGCCGGAATAAAATCAATGTTGGCGCCAGTAGGGCCTCCAAGGGGAGGGCATTCCACAGTCGGTGTGCCACAACAGAGAAAGTTCTCTCCCTTGTCCCAACATAGCAAATGTGTTGTGCTGGTGGGATGCAGAGAAGGGCTCCTCCAACAGATCTCAAGTCTCGAGCATGCACATATACAGGTTCATCTAACAATATCCATTTAGAGAGTAGAATTTGTGAGTTGGATTTAGGTGCTCATGAAGTATAATTGAATGGAGAGAGAAACAAAGGAAAAGGCGCCAATACCTGATTATATTGCATCTCTGATAACGCATAGAAAATGTGTAAAATAAAATTAATGTACGAGCACAAGTTGTATTCAACTTTAAATAGCGTACCTTGCGCTTTTCATTTGTGAAAGAATTGCACCGTGTATAATTGGACCAAGTTCGATTGCTTTCAGGATGCCGGAACCAGGTTCCTGTCTTATCACAGTATTTTGTTGCAGTTTCTGTGAATTAAGAATATAACAGATATAATTCACTTTATAAATCTTAAGTCCATATAATAAACTCCATTAATTTTTGTGCATCTAATTAATGTTCGGTGACATTTAAATCTCATTTACCACATCAGTGAAACAGATGATTAAGCACTGAATTTCATTTTGCTACAATAAAACAGCAAACTGCCACTAAGAGCACATCCTGATATCTTCCTGTAACATGCTGTATTTCAACCAGCTGTATTTTCTACTACGCTTTTCCCAAGTCTCTGGTACAAGATGGATCTAATCAAGATAATACAATGAATTGGCTCTACCCAATCCTGGTATAACAGATTACAGTGGACAGTTTTTTTAAAAAAAATATTATTATTAAAAGCTGGGCCAAGTATCCCCAACACTTTTGTGAAGCCATTCATCCCCTGTGGAAGTGTGCATGTGGGAATATTCAGAGACTTTCAGGGGCTGGTGGGTAAATTCTAAGAACTTTCAGGGGAGTCTCTTACCTTAAAATATGAGCTGGTCAAGGCTTGTGCAGTTTTAAGGCATGTCATGGCTGCTCTAACCGCATTCCCTGGTCAGAATGACTCTGAGAACAATGCTATATCATGGTATAGTATCTGACCCAGGCCATTCATTGTCTGGGGCAAAGTTATGCCAGCACCAGTTGCATCCTTGAAATAGCATCGACGGCCTCAAGCTCAATTCTATACATTGTTATATTATACCACCTGGTCCTGAGGCTCCACATTACCCCGAGGAGGTTTTGGGTTCAGACAGATCCACTTCTGGGGGAGCCTTCTGTGCTCCCTTCTGTACCTTTCAAGCCTGCAGGTGCAGCTGCCTCATCCTCTGACTCAGAGGATAACTCCCCTGCAGCTTCTCCTGTCCCTCAGCCATATAGCAGTATGAGATTGCAGAAACAGACACTGGCCCTTTAAGAACTACAACTAGCATCCAGCAGGGGTGGAGCCACTGAAAGACCTCAGTTGACTGCAGTCCTTTGTTGATCTTGGTCCTGAATACGCTATGGAGATTTGTTAAAAGTTATGGGCTTCTATCTCCTCTCATAAAAAATAGTTATGGGGATTTTCCTGTTTTTCCACTAGGTGGCAGTCATGGGGCCTTTTTTATTTATTGCTACATGTGGTTCCCAGGTAGTCTCCCCTCCAAGCACTGACCAGCCCTAGACCTTAGCTTCAGCAAGGTAGTTGCCTCATGTGCCTTCAGGCCATGACCTGATCCATCATTAAATCCTAAAAGAAGAAGAAAAAGTCCTTTATTGTGACAACACCTGCTTATGGGAGAATACATTAGCCAGCACTCCTACAGTGCGCTATCCGAGGTCCTGATGTGAGCCACAAGACACAGTGAGTGCATGCTATGGTCTGCTTCCCCCAGGCCTCACGAGGCCTAATCAGGACAAATGGAGCAGCAGCTCACAAGGTGGCCTTTACTTGATATCCATTGATATTCCTATATAATTAAACCTCCCCAGGTATGTGTGTGTGTGTGTGTGTGTATCTCCAGTGATACTTTTAGTTATAATTGTAGCTCAAGGCATATATTAGTGTGACAGAGGGTAGCTGAGGAAATACAAGGGAGAATATCCTTACAATATGGGAAGCAAAAATCTACTGAAGTAATTAACAGTAAGTCTGCATAAAGGAACCCAGGATAATACAACTTTCAAATCCAGTAGCTTAACAGCCATAGTAACAAGCATTGCATACAACTTGAAGGCAAATAGATTCTGTTTTGAAAAAAGATTGGAATTCGGTTTCCTTAGAAATCATAATAGGCAACTAACATTTGAATTTTACAAAAATAATGCAGGTATTGTATGCACAAAAATGCAAAACCTTTCTCCCTTAATACTGATTAAAATAGTCCTAGAATGGTAGAATATCTTCAGCCGGTGGATGATGGTTGCTCTGATTTCAATGAGGCTGTAAATCCATTAAGGGTTCCTTCAGATTGCCAACAAGGCCTTTCCTGGTTTGGCACCAGTCTTACAAAATGTTCTTCCCCAGGAAATCCATGGGGTTTCTTGAAGACATTTAGAAAGCAAAGGACAGCGGATAACACAATAGGGGTTCATCCGGTCCTAGAAATGAGATTACACTCCCCTTAAAGACTCAGGTTCACTCTTTGAGAGAAAGGGAGGACATATATATATAAGGAATAAAAGGATATTGTTATTCGTTTTTGGAAGTGCCGTTTGCAGCAACCTTTTATTAGGTTCAATTGTTTGCATTTCAAGAATGCTTGATTCAGCTCTGAACATGGATGTCCAGGTTTCTGGGCTGGTCAGAAGCACTTTTGCACAAGTGACACTAGTGTACTAACTGCACCCATTGCTGGAAATGTTGGATCTGGCCATGGTGACATCTGCCTTGGTTGCATCTCATTTGGACGATTGTAACACATTCTACATTGGGCTACCTTGGAAGAGACTTCAGTTGGTTTAGAATGCTGAATCTGGGTTACTGATTGTGGTTGGTCATAGGGAGCATGTGACTCCCATGTTACAATAGCTGGCTACTGGTCCTTTTCTGGACACAATTAAAGTGTTGGTTATGATCTACAAAGTCCAAGACATTTTTATTAGGTAGACTTTTGCCCGCAAGTTGATTTGTAGATATGTGGCAAGTGGTTACCATTTCTTTTTAATGATACCTTACCTTTAAAAAATTACTATGTATTTCTTCTAGTTTACTATATTTTATTGTGTTTCTATTGTCATTAACTGGCTCAAGCACCATTTGGTCAAAAGGCAGAATATTTTTTTAGCTGTTCAGTTTTAAAACTGGTGTTGGTGCATTTTTAGATCTTTGCATTCCATTTTAAATGTATAGTTTTATGATGTTTCACTACGTTATTGTATTTCATATTTAATTGTTTTAAGCTTTGGTTTTAAGCTTTGTCTTATAAAGCTCTTTGGGCGGTACAGAAATGTAACAAAGAAATAAATAATAAAGAAAGATAAATTCAACAAATTAATAAATAATGCATTTGGTTCATCACCGTGGTTCCCTGACCGTATTCTCTATCTTAATCTGAGAAACAAAAGAACACACTGACAAGGTTCTACACTTAAAGATGGCCGAAAAACTGTTTTAAATAAATAAATTAAAACAAGCCAAGAACTGAGGGAACGTGTTCACTTTCTATGACCAGGAACATGCTTTATATAGAAACACTTGGAATAAGTAGGCTCTAGGCAGGCCAAAGGAAAAGTCTTTTGGAATAGCTACATCTCAGCACAACAGCTCTGGAGATCCAATGCTCAAATGTGAGTACGTGCCCAGGCAACATGCAGGAAAAGAACATATTCTCTGAGCCACCCATCAATTTAACTTACAGATCATCTTAGATTGCTTTACTAGTGTCTTCTCCACTGCATCCGTTGCCAGATACTATCTAAAGCTGGAAAGCATCTCTGAAGTCTTAAACAGAGATTAAAGGTGACTATGCAATAGAACACAATGTACCAAATCTTTACCTAATGTCCTCCCAATGATATCCAAAGGATTATTACATTAACAATGTTCATTTCTCTCCTCCAATGGCTGGAGAGGGATATTGCTTCAACTGCTTTGAAAATCACTTTAGCACACGCAGGACTAGGGGGCAGTGGGTGCGCAGGGAGAGAAAATCTTTGGTCTAGTTATTATGGAGTCTAAATGGTATGTCTCTTTTCCCCAGACCCTATTCAACAAGCCTGACTCATTGGCAATGCGCAAGGATAATCAATCAGAGGACATTTTCCTTGACAGCCCTCTGCTCTGTAGGGCTATAATAAGGAGCAATAAGATAGCTTTTTGGAACTTTTAACTACCTCAATATTGAAGATTTGTTGCAATATACTGTGTACAAAGAAAGGCGGGGTGGGTTAAATTGTCTGCTTCAATTGTTGCTGTGGTTTCATTGATGTGAAATGAAGTCATGAGCCTAAACCAGAATAGCTAGCTCTGAGCCAGGACTAGGCAATGTAAGACCTGAGGTAATACCTACTTTGCCGGACTCTGCTCTCCATTCATAAAGCCGTGCACTACTTCTTCTTTTTCAATAGTGGGTGAGATAATTTTCCTACCCCTGTTCTAAGCTAATAGAAGACATTTGTTACTAAGACAATTCTCAGTTTTAATTCCCTCCCTCCCGCTCTGGACGGGTGAAAATTGAATGGGAGACAACAATCCACAGAGCTACATGACACCATGTTCTTCTGACATTAAGGGCACAGAAAGTACCGATGATGATTTAAAAGTAGAACTGAGCCAAGTTGAATCTATTCACTTCGCAGCCTTGTGTGCTTTGTCCAACGCCCACCCCTGCATTTAACTTCACCTCCCAGGATGTGTTGTTGTTGCTGCTGCTGCAGAATACAGCATTGCCAAGGAAACCAATTTCTTCCTTCCTTCCTGCGATGTGCAATACACACAGGAGAAGACAGGAAAGCAATCCTGCATTGCCTAGGCAACTGGTGACTTCCCAATCTTATGGCACTATACTCTGCGAAAATGGCTGGATCGTGCTGGCAGCAAAGAGCCAAAGAGAAATCAAATTTGAAGGTAAAAAGTAGGTTTCCTGGGGAGGGGGATTTAGCATGGCAGAACCCCCACTTCCCATTTGCACCACCAAAGTTTCTGCTGAGCAATATTTTGGCTCAGCTCTTTAAAAAAGTTATAAAAAATGCATAGGGGGTCTTGCTTGACTCTTAAATGGAGTGTTACAAATATCACGTGTATTGAACCTCTTTCATTCATTGATAAGGACAGTCATAAATCTCTGCTTGTAGCTGGCAAATGCTGACAGCAACTCCCATTACCCCAAGTCACCATAGCAAATAGTGAGCAATGATGGAAATTGCAGTCCAATGTTATTTGAAGGGCTACATGTTCCCCACCCATAAGGGATGACTTTATTTTAAGTTGGGTTGAGCATAAGTGAGAACTGTTTTACATGGGCTATGCAATGGCACCATAGCTCATCAAAATTAAATTTTAAATACACAACATAAATAATGGTATGTGCTAGTATTGTGGTGGCTCTAAAGATCCAGTGTCTGTCAAATTTTGTTAAAACTCCTTGTTTTATATAATAGCTACAATGTTTATTGTATTCTTTGGTTTGTCCAAGGCCTTAGCTAGACCAAAGGTTTATCCCAGGATCGTCCCGGGGTCATCCTTGTCTGCTCCCGGGATATCCTGTGTGTCATTTACATGAACAGGGATGACCCCAGGACAAACCTTAGGTCTAGCTAAGTCCCAAGATTAACATTTTCCAAAATTGGGGCTACACCAGGAAAAACTGAATGGTGGAAGAAATGGTGGGGCTTGTTTCTTGATTGTGATAAAAACTAGCAGCTTACCAAGGTCAACAGCACAATCTCAAAAAGTAAGGAAAAATTGGAGCTCTATTCCAAACTAATTTTTAAGCAGAATTATACTTTGTTGAACCTGCCCTAAAAGTCTTCAACATCAAAGCAGTAACACAAATGCTTTATGGGTCTGAAATTTGGGGGCTTGACAACTCCATCATTAATGCCCTGGAAATTGTGCAGAACAATTTTCTTCGAAAACTCCTCTCCCATCTGGAACCCCTGCAGCCTTTTTGCGTACAGAATCTGGATGGCGATCAATTAAGACAAGAATAGAGAGTGCAAAGTTAAAATATTTTAAACCAATTGCCACCTTGCCAAATGAACGTCTTCCAGCTATGTGCTACCAGGAAATGAACAAAAACTGTTATTGGATGGCAATACTCCAAAAGCTCCTGCATAGCAATTCCTTTCCTGAGCTGAAGCCCATCCTTGATATGGATAAGAAGCAACTAAGGGATTGGCTATTTTGGATAGATTTTAGGAGGGATATGCAACTAATTAAAAACCTCTAAATTCTCCCGGTGGTTCACTCTTCTGAAAACGGAACATTTCAGAGCCAGCTATTTGTCCAAACTGAGGACACTTTCCCTAAGAAATGCTTTTATTGAACTGAGATTCCAAGTGATGCCAACTGCAGTTCTGGATGGACGCTACCACAAGGTGCCGTCTGAATGCAGACTATGCATCTGTGGCCAACATCAATTGGAAGACATTGTTCACTACATGTTAATTTGCCCTCTGTACAGGGACCCAAGAGAGAGATTCCTGAAACCCTTGTTAACACATGGATATAGGAATGCCCTTGCAGAAACAGTTCTTTTCCTTCTGAGTGATACCAACAGTTAAGTGACACATAAAGTGGCTTTGTTTGCACTGGCAGCAAAAAAGATAAGGAAGACAGAACTAGACAAAATTGCCATAAACTGCCATGTAGATTCAGACTGCTGAGTGAAAGCTGAGTTTTAGTTATGGTGAATTTCAAGTTATCTGTGTATTTTCAAGGTATTTGTATTACTGTATATATGTATGGATGCTTTCTTTTGATGTATTTGTCATGGCCTTTGGCTAGTACAATAAACTTTGGATTGATTGATTTGATTATACTTTGTTAATATGGATGGTGATGATGCTTGGATGCTTCTTTTAATAATACTAATGTGAGATATTTTATATATAAGGTGTAGCCATGCCTTTTCTAAACCATAGCATCTTGAAGAAGCATGGTAAGACCTCTTCATTTGAGCTGGAATTTGGGAGCAAGGATTAAGCCAGTAGAAAATGCAATTTACCCATTGCACGTATGTGCATCCAAACTTCCTCCAGAAAGCTTACTCTGAAAAATTCATTTACAATTACATCACATCTTTCTTCTACATTGAATAGAACCAGTGTTTCCCACAAATAAATGTAAAGGGGATTCAGATGTTATTTTTTGTATTTGTTTACAGTTGCTTAATCTCAGCTATGGAGGTTCTAAAAGTGAAGGAAGGGCCACATATATGGGGGAGGCATTGCTTTTTTTTTTTGTACACTATGAGCATCATCCATGTGATAGGTTTAGCAGATCAGCATGCAATCATCTTTTCCATACTGACAGGATAGTTCTCAAGCATGCTTGATGCAGCTCTGTACATCAATAAATAATTTTAAGGGCAGCTGAGTGTGGGGAAGAGAGGATTTCAAGTAGCACATAATGCCTAGAACACATAGCGAAGCCCATATAAACCTTTGTTATTAATGCTATAATAACAATAAAACATGATGTCATAAAACTATCTGAGTCAGCAGTACCACGTTCATAACAAAATCATATCACACACTTTTAAGGAGATAAGTGATTCTTTAAAAGCAATTGTCAAGTTGTGTGGCAATGAACAGACACATGAAGTTGCAGGGAGGGAGGTAACACACACTTTCCTGAAGCTCCGGAAATCCTGCATAGACCCCTTCCATGCTGATGGTGGCCGCCATTAGCGTGGAAGGGGGAAATGTGCAATTATGGCAGCAGCTGCGGGCAACTCCCGAGCCCTCATGGGGGACTCACAAGTGCTCAGCCATGGGTCTGCGCTCACAACCCTAAATTCATGCTGTCGAACACATTTTTTGTGGGGGGGGGGGATCTGCCAATCACATTGCAAATTTGGAAATATACAGATTTCAATCCCAAATTGCGCATAAGTCTGTGTTCAGTCCGGAAGGTGTGAACTGGGTAAATCCTGATCAAAACTGACTGAAACAAATTTTCCATACATCCCTAGTCGAGTTTAACTGACAATTGCTCGCCAAGGTCTCAGAAAAGGATATTTACCAGTCCTGCTTCTTGGAATCTTATTTCCTCCTGCCCTTAAATTGGAGAAATAAGGAACGGAACCTAGAGCCTTATGCAAAAAATGTGCTGTACCATTGATTTACAGCCTGAAGTGTGGAAAAGGAAAGCATTTACATGCCATGGGAGTTGCATTCCACAAAATACATGAAAAGGATGGATTCCTGCATTGAGCAGGGGGTTGGACTCAATGGCCTTGTAGGCCCCTTCCAACTCTACTATTCTATGATTCTATGAAAAGGAAATGGCTTTGGGTGCCATCCAACGTTGTGCAAGTAGACTCCCACTGGCGCGATGGGATGTGCCCTTCTTGTCTCCACTGCAAACTCCCACTGCTCCAAATGTCTTGAGGGTCCACTAATCATTCAAAGCAGCTATGCGGGCCTATGGGGAGCTGCAGGGAGAGAGGGAATCCATTCCCTCCAGGCCTGTTCATTCCACATGCTTTGCATGCAGGAAGTCCCAGGTTTAATCCCTGGCTTCTCCAAGAAGGGCTAGGAATGAATCCTGCCTGAAACCCTTGAGAGCTGCTGCCAATCAGTGTTGACAATACTGGGCTAGTGGACCAATGGTCTGACTCACTATAATGCAGCTTCCTGTGTTCCTATGTCTCCTGTTGGATGGATGCAGTTGGATACAAACACTTAAGTATAAAGAAATATCATGCTGACCTTCCACATTCTCATATCCAGTATGGTTCACTGCTTATAGTAGTGTCACTAAATCACATATATCAGCAAATGCCAGAGGCAGGAAAGTTTTTTTTGCTTTGTAATGTCTTTTATTTATTGGTGTTTGGAAATAATAAAAAGAATAAACCAGAATAAACCAGAATTCCCTGCCTCTGGAGGTCAGGCAGGTGCCAACTTTGTATTCCTTTTGGCGCCTCCTGAAAACATCGCTATTCAAGGAAGCCTTTCCTTAATGACCAGCCATGGTTCACGGTTCACTTTTCATTTTGCTGATTTTAGAAATCTATTTTTTATATATATAACTTTATTGCATATTAGCCACCTGGGCCATTCGCAAACAGGTAAAACAATAACATACCCACCGCGAGCTTGCCACAAGCCAGCGGAAGTGCTACAAATAAGAGTAACTAGGATAACAATCATCCAGGTTATATTTACAATGTTAACCAACATATAATATTGGATATTAAAATTAATCGTTTGAGACAATCAGTGGTTCCCGGGCCTCCATCGCCCGGTGTACAAATTTCGCAGTCCTAAAAGATATATAATAGTCTGTACCAGCCAAAAGAGTAAGGACTACACCTTTAGAAGTCATGAAGTTAAACCTGGGAATTAAAGGCTCAAGGTATTGTTTCCTCAGCTCCGCATACCTTGGGCACTCAGCTAGGAAATGAATTATATCCTCGGCTTTAGGGCAACCTGCTGGGCAATCTACATTGGTGCTAGGGTGCTTTTTAAAGCGTGCCTTCACCTCCATCAGCAGGAGGGAATTTAGCCTGCACCGAGTAAATAGCCATCTCAGCTCTTGTGGCATTCCAGAAGTTAAATATAGGGGAGCCTTTCCCGGAGCAGTAATGATACTCTTATAGAGCCCATTTGAGCGGCTCACTTCGACCACTGCCATACGGCCATACTACCCTGAACGCGCCCGATCTCGTTTGATCTCGGAAGCTAAGCAGGGGCAGGCCTGGTTAGTACCTGGATGGGAGACCGCCTGGGAATACCGGGTGCTGTAGGAAATCTATTTTAAGTTGTTTTGTTCTGTTTTTATTTTATTTTATCTTGTACACTGCTCTGAAATTTTGAATGGGGAGCAGTACATAAATATTGTAAATAAATAAAATAAATGAACAAATTCCATGTAGAAAATTACTGACTTCGGAGTATCTTGAAACAACCACAGAAACTGATGTTAGCAACCTGTGAATCAGAAGATGGCCTTTTAACCCATATCTCAGCAACATTTTAAGTTCTGAGGGCAAATATTTCCACAAATATCTGAATATACCAAAATATTCCAGGATATTTCTGAAAGTCCCAATCCTTATTTGTTTGTTTTAGCTCTAGTATTTAAGAAATGGGAAAATAATTATGAATGTCATTCTGCTTTAAGGCTGCTCATTCTTGACATAATAAAGCAGCACATCAGAGGCTAAGAAGAAAACGAAAGCCAAAGAGCTTATACAGGTGACTTCCACCCTTGGCTATCCAAAATAGTGCTGACTCAGCTCCCATTTTGTGCCATATATATTTTGCTGACACCCCCCTCCCCAATGGATAGATATGTCAGGTATGCCTTCATGGGTAGGTGTGGTTGATCCAGACTGGAAATCACTCATCACAGAACTCCATCATCACTTTGGCATATAGTCAAAAAAGTAACCCTGGCAAAACTGCAATCCTGTGCTGATTTTCTGAATAAAAATGCTCCTAGATTTCACTCATATAATACATTGTCTGGAGTGAAGATAGCCCTGATAATAACATTTCAAGTTATGAAAAGCAGGAAACCATAGAAACATCCAACCCCAGAATCGGTATTTCTTTTTTAAAAATTATTTAGCAGGAGCAAATCACAGCTGAAGACAATTATCTGCACATCAAGACCTAGCACATTTCTTCAGTACAGTGAAACCTGCTCTTACACAGTCAGCATCAAGGAACATCCACCTCTATTAGCATGTGGCAGTCTGCAGGATTCCTGATTTGCCCACTTTTGATTAAATCTGCCACGGCAGATCAGTCACCTGTGAAGTCCATTTCTAGCTATGCGCCAACTTGCCCAGCAGCTGTGATGTGTGCCTGTGAACACTGATAAATTGAACTGCAGAGACGCTTCTCACATTGAAACAAATGTTAATGAGTAGGCCAAAGAGGTATGGTGACAGTGTCAAGTGGAGAAAAAGCAGAAGTGAGGAAGAGGTGTGTCTGTGTCTGAGAGAGAGAAAGGGAGAGAGAGAGGAGTGAAAATTGAAAATTGATTACTATGGATGGCATTAAAAGTCATCCATAAATGCCTGCCCAGACTTTAAGGCGCATGTCTAGATGGGACAACATCCTAGGGATCATCCTGGGATTGTCCCTGTGTGTCCACATGGGGATCCCAGGAGCAGGGAGAGATGATCCCTCCCTTTCCCCAGGATATGGCCCTAAACTTCTGTCCCGACTTTCCCCGCGGTCTTGGGATGATCCCTAGACCGCAGGAGGTGTGGGCTTCCATCCAGGTTTCATCCTGGCTCCTCGCGAGTAACAGTGGGTGGGGTACGCACCTTTTAGCTGGAGTGCTCAAGCACTCATTTTTGATTTAAAAAACCCTCCTTTTCATGTGGTCACCCTATAAAATCTGGCTTGACCAGAGTTAAGATTATCTGCAGTTTTGGGTCATGGAATCATAGAATAGTAGAGTTGGAAGGGTCCTATAAGGCCATCGAGTCCAACCCCCTGCTCTTTGCAGGAATATACCTTAAAGCATACCTGACAGATGGTTGTCCACCTGCCTCTTGAATGCCTCTAGTTTGGGAGAACCCACAACCTCTCCAGGCAATTGGTTCCATTGTCATACTGCTCTAACAGTCAGAAAGTTTTTTCCTGAAATCCAGCTGGAATCTGGCTTCCTGTAACTTGAGCCCTTTATTCTGTGTCCTGCATCATGGAATGATTGAGAAGAGATCCTGGTCCTCTTCTGTGTGACAACGTTTCAGGTATTTGAAGAGTGCTATCATGTCTCCCCTCAATCTTCTCTTCTCCAGGTTAAACATGCCCAGTTCTTTCAGTCTCTCCTCATAGGGCTTTGTTTCCAGACCCCTGATCATCCTTGTTGCCCTTGGCTCTGAACATGTTCTAGGTTGTCTGCATCCTTCTTGAAGTGTGGTGCCCAGAACTGGACGCAATGCTCAAGATGAGGCCTAACCAGTGCCGAATAGAGGGGAACCAGTACCTTGTGCGATTTGGAAGCTATACTTCTATTAATGCAGCCCAAAAATACCATTTGCCTTTTTTGTAGCTACATCACACTATTGGCTCATATTCAGCTTGTGATATACATCATGGCAAGCTAGGATTTCCTGAGGCTGAGGTTTCCAGAGGCTGTGCTGACAGCACACCCCAGAAGCAATGTTGGAACAACATACACATACATTTGTGCCTGTGACCTACACCATAGTAGATGTCAATGTTTACTGAATTTCTTTTACAAACACATCAATACATACGAACTTAGGATAACCTTTTTGAAAGTTGCATTGTATCTTTTGGACTACAAGTATTCCTATGAATAATTCAAAGCGCAATAACGGGCAGTAGGTCCGCTGGGCTTTAATAAAGCGGCTTTTGTTTGTTTCATGGTTTTTTTTGTGCGGGGTGGGGAGGTCTGTTCTTCCAAGAACTTTATAAATCTGTCTTGGACCATAAAATAAAGGACAGCATCCCAGGGAATAATAATATTCATTTTACACAACTGAACATACTGCAGCAGCTTCTGTTCAGTTCATGACACTTAAAAATGGAATGATGATTAAAGCAGGGCTGACATGAACAACAAACGATGCCACTTTCATTATATTGGCTGCAAGGGGCGCACGGGTAAGTCAAATTGCAATATGCTTAAAAGAGAAACATTCTGTTCAGTTGCCGAGTTGGTGGTGAAGCAACTCAGAAACACTAAGAGTGCACGGTATTCGACACGCTCGGTTTTTCAAAGTTCCAACAACACCTTTGGTTTTAAAGAGATGACGGAGTTCCCCTGTCATTTCCAAACCCTAAGTGCATCTGCGAAAGATAAAAAGCAGCACTCTAAATGCATCTGCTAAAGATAAAAAGGAGCACTCTACCAGTTGGATCAAAGTCTGGAAAATAATCAGGGCAATTTTGGTCAGCGAATTCTCCAGCAGGCGTGTCATCCCAACACAACCATCCATCCCATGTCCGGTTACAGAACAGCCCTAGAAATTCAGAAAGAAGAAAGACGTATTGTTTAGGAAAATCCCATTGACCTCCTTTTCCTGCTCTAATTATCTCTCTGCTTTTTTGCTTGGTGAAAAGTTGGGAGGATTCACATAGTAGGTTAGCACTGTTACTATTTTTAATCTAGGGAGTACTGTATTACTTATTGTTCCTTCTCAAATTATACCCTGCCCTTTCTCCAAGGAGATTAGAGTGGCATGCATGGTCAGGCGCCAAGAGTCGGTATGCTTGGGCACCTGCTAGAGAGCCACGCCTCAGCAGGTCTCCAAGGGACAAGAGCCCCCGGACCTGCTCCTCTGTTTCACCATTGCAAACTGCTTGTTCATCCACCTCTAACTCTAGCCCAGAGGGGGTGATCAAACAAACAACAGCAGTGATGAGAAGAGCCAGAGCAGCTGGTACTGCCCACTGGCTTACTGGCTCTCTGTATGGCAAGAGAGCTATGATGAGGAACAGGAGAAGGAGCAACGGCTGGTGGCAGTGGCTGTGAGCAGGGCCTATTGAGGGTGTCTTGCCCAAAGGGCTGCTCCCATCCAAAGCCCGGAGCTGGCAGTGGAGGTTACCTCATGATATTCTCACACCAACCCTGTGGGGTTTGATAGGCTGAAAGATTATGATTGGGCAAGGTCATCCAATAAACCTCGTGGCTGAATGACGTTTTCAACGCAAGTCACATGGAAAGAATTTGTGTTGTGGCGTTACACCCCACAAGTCAATTCCAAATGTATGTCTGCAGTTTGTAAGTCTGTGGTTTTTAGAATGTTGGCCTGAGTGGGAGGAGTTAGAATGTCTTGGGAGGGGGGAGGAGTGATATATAAGGGAATGACTGAGGGGATTGAGAGAACTTTTCAGGGAGACTTGTTAGGTACTCTTAGAGTCTGTAGTGCTCTCTGTGCTTATAGTACTTAAGTTCTGGGAAATTTGAGGGTCAGTGTAGTGAGTGGTGTCTTTAGAGTGTGGTGTGCACGTAGTTGATGTATTTCAATCAATACTGATAATAAAGAAAGTTCAAGAGTGATTGTGTGAGAAAAAGGAAAGCGCGTATGTGAATGAGTGACAGGATTGTATGAAATGTTTCAAAAAGGTTTTTAAATGTTGTTAGTTGAAACAAAGCTTGTGAACTTTTAAAAATAAATTTTGATTGTTTGTTTTAAAACTACCACAAAAATCCCACGTGTCTGTTTGGCATTTATCATCTTAAGTTTACACATTTAATACCCACTCTGACAATCATTCACCTCAGCAGATATAACTCACAGCGCATTATTATATATATTAAAATCCTTCTCCATTTTAAACCCCTTTCTCCACATAGTTTGGAGGAAGGTGGGCTTTATCCCTTGCCTCAGGCGTATCAAGTGGTGGTGCTTGGCTTGAGCAGGGAGTAGATGCGGCCGGGTCTGGTGTTCAGAGCCTGTGTCGTGGCAGAGGTTACCTCATGATATTCTCACACCAACCCTGTGGGGTTTGATAGGCTGAAAGATTATGATTGGGCAAGGTCATACAATAAACCTCATGGCTGAATGACGTTTTCAACGCAAGTCACATGGAAAGAATTTGTGTTTCAGATCACAACCTAAGACGCTTGGCCAATCCTTAGCATTGTCAAATGAGAGACAAAAAGCATCCATTGGTTTTGACGAAGTGAACCGTCAAAGCTCTTATCTTACACAAAATAGATGATAAGCATTTTGCAAAGAAGCTAAGAGATTAATAGCTGTTCATATATTTTACGAGATGACAAAGCCTACTGAACTTTAGTTCGGGCCACTGTTAAGCAAGAAGACTGAAACTTGATGCTTTTAGAGAAGCAAACATTCCAAGATAGCTTTTTTTTGGAATGATGATTATAAAAACAAATTATAATTTTATCTTTTTAAAAGACTTTCAGTTGTATTAAGCCCTCCTTTTTCCAAGTGCATTTTTTCTTATTATGTGGTGTGCGTATGTACATATTCTTCCCTTAGAAAAACAGAAATGCTAAAATTAGTTCGTTAGTGAATCATAACAGCATTTTGGTCTGGAATTCAACAACACCCTTCCCTAGAAAATTATATTTCTTTCGAAGAAACACTCTATTTTGGGGTGTATTTTTATGAGATGAAAGACTCACTTCATAGAATCAATGGAAAAGATTAACAGGAGAGCTCAAGTGAAACTAAAACACATTTCTGAAAGACAGCAAGATCAGCTATGTAGGAGGTTTCTTTTCCATGCTGAAAACATTTGTCATTCTGTGAAATGAAAAACATTTGTGTTTTTCAATAGACTATACAAAATGTTTCACCCAAGGGAAATAAACAGGTTCTCCCCGCACACATTCTTCTTGTTTTATGAAAAAGGGTAAGCCAATTTTATTTCTATATAATCTTATTTTGAGTATATATTTTCAGCCTGCTTATTTATTATTCCCAGTAACTTAGCCTCATTTAAATAATCACTCCCCCCTACCTTTTCTTCTTCTTTTTTGTCCAATCAAGCCTTTTCAGTTCATTTCTCCACTGTACAGTCTTGACTGTGGTATTTTGTACTCTATACTATAAAGAGATTTCGAAGGGGAAAGATAGAACTCCCCCCTCACCCCTTTGTGACAGGGGCGCCGTTTCAGGTTTGGGACGCATGAGCCCAAAGTTTCCGGTTATGGGGGAGCAGGAGGGAAAGTTTTATAGCAACATTCGAAGGTCTGCTCTTGCATATGTTTAACATTAAATACCTGTTCACACTCAACAGGCTGGTGCAGCAACTGTGTTTCTTTCTCCCCCCCCTTTTTTTTTTTTTACAAAAGGAAAACAAAACAAAAACTTGTCATAACTCGGGCCTGAAAAAGTGACCCTACGCTGGCAATTCCTGAGGAAAACCCCCCCAGTGATAAAGCAAGGATTAGCAAGCAATGTTGCTCCACTGAACATATCCAACTGAGGGCATGGCTAGACTGGGCGATATCCCAGGGATCGCCCCGGGATCATCCCTGTGCATCCACATGACTCACAGGGGATCCTGGAGGCAGGGAGGGATGATTTATTTATTTCATTTTTATACCGCCCAATAGCCGAAGCTCTCTGGGCAGTTCACCTTTCCACAGCATATTTCCCTACCCTTCTATCCCAACTTTTCCCACGGTCCCGGGATGATCTCGAGACTGCGGGATGTGTGGCCGGACATCCTGTTTTCGTCCAGGCTCCTTGCGAGTAACCGTGAGAAGCCAGGACCCGGGCATGGGGGTGAGGTGGAGTGAGTGGGAATATAAACTTACTTTTGCGCAGGAGTGCTCCTGCACTCTTTTCCGATATAAAAACAAAAACAAAATGGCGGGTGCAAGGTCCCCTTCCTCCCAGGACATTGCATGCCACATCTAGACACCCTGGAACTATCCCGGAAGCATCTAAGTCTGGAATCGTCCCACCTCCCTCCCTCTACACTGTATGATGTAAACATGCCCTTGGTTTTAAAATTAAGGATGCAATACTATACATTTTTCCTACCTATCCTACCAACTCCCAGCATTCCACAGCTGGTCATACTGTGAGTTGTTGGACCTTCTGTCTAAGCATATACACAATTGTCCCCTAAGGTGTTTTATTGGTCACACAAATGTTGTAAGTAAACTACTGCAAAACGTGACTCTTCCCCTGTTTAGAAAGTTCTTTGGGTTCTCTAGTTTAACATTTATCACCAAAGAGCTGAGATGTCCATTTATTCTAATTATTGACAACGGTGTTCCCTTGCGCGGCTTTATAGCGTTTCAACAATGTATTAAAATGCAGTCTTCTTTCTCTCTTTTTACCTTTTTTCTTGTATGGTGGTGCTCTGTTCATCCTCTCATAGCACTTGAACTGTGAATCTACTATCTTCTGGCGCATTCTTGAATGTTCAGTTGCTATAGGCTCTAATGTGGGCTCAGTATAACTTATGGTAGAAGAGAGACTTGGAGCCATTCTCTGTGCAAAGAGGAAAATCTGTTAATGTACATGAGTAATACCAGGCAAATCTAATCAAAAACATGAGGTAGCCATCATTCTTACTTCAAAGACCTTTTTATCTTCTCGTATACTTAACGCTGCCATAGAGATGTTATGTTTTCCTAGCAAAAAATGTATAGTGCTTTTCCCTCTGTGGTAGGCATATTTAGGCAGGCAAAATATAGGATTGAGCAGGACTTTACAGAAGACTGCTGCCTTTGATGACCTATAAGAGCATTTCTTGCATTTCTCTGTGGAAACAATGGGGAATTCTGTGAAATACTTTTTTATTTTTTGGAAGAATGGAAGCTGAGCAGCTGTACTGCATACTGGATTTCACACCATCACATCAACCCATACTGTGAGCACATCTGTATCGTTGCTATTTATTCCTGTTGAATCAACAGTGACATGCGCGAACTTCCATTCACACAATGGGGGTTACCCATCGTCTCCTCTCCTTGCAGCATGGCTGTACATGACTATAAACCATTATGAGTTTCTACAGCGTGTACTGTAATTAGCTAAATACTGGTAGGGGCAGGTGTCTGTCCCCACCCCATTTGCCATGCTTGAGATGGTTTGTGCTAGAAAGGAAGGAGACCCCACTCTTTTAAAGCTTAAACTATTTAAAGCTGAAGCCTTGACAGTGGGCCTTCTCTGTAGCTGCACCCACCCTCTGGAAAAACCCATCATGCGGTTTGGGATGTGGAAAATGTAATATCTTTTAAACACCTCCATATCTTTTTAGACAAGCCATCCCTGGGCTGTAACTTATTCTGGTTTTATGTGATTTCTAAAGTTTAAGGTTTTAATTTGGATTGTTATATTATGGTTTTAGTTGTAAACTGCCCAGAGAGCCTAGGCTGTTGGGCAGTATAAATATGTAATAAATAAATAAAAACTAATGTTAAATTTAAAGTATTTTGGGACGAGCCAGCAACCACATTTCCACCCTAGTGGAAAGTTGCCCCAGTCCACTGGATTTGAAAGCCACCAGAAATTCAGTCCAAGCTGTTTCGGGTACAGGCAGTAAATTCTTAAGAATTAATCCTTATGTTCAAGATATCAAGGGAAGAGAAGAGAGGCAAGCAATGCTACTAATTATTATTATTATTATTATTATTATTATTATTATTATTATTAATTTATATAGCACCATCAATGTACATGGTGCTGTACAGAGTAAAACAGTAAATCGCAAGACCCTGCCGCATAGGCTTACAATCTAATAAAATCATAGTAAAGCAATAAGGAGGGGAAAAGAATGTAAACAGGCACTGGGTAGGGTAAACAGGCACAGGGTAGGGTAAAACTAACAGTGTAAAGTCCAAACAACATCAAGTTTTAAAAGCTTTAGGAAAAAGAAAAGTTTTTAGCTGAGCTTTAAAAGCTGCGATTGAACTTGTGGATCTCAGATGTTCTGGAAGAGCGTTCCAGGCGTAAGGGGCAGCAGAGGCAAATGGATGAAGCCGAGCAAGGGAAGTAGAGACCCTTGGGCAGGCGAGAAACATGGCATCAGAGGAGCGAAGAGGACGAGCGGGGCAATAGTGTGAGATGAGAGAGGAGAGATAGGAAGGAGCTAGACCGTGAAAAGCTTTGAAGGTCGACAGGAGAAGTTTATATTGGATTCTGAAGTGAATTGGAAGCCAATGAAGAGATTTCAGAAGTGGAGTAACATGGTCAGAGCGGCGAGCCTGGAAGATGATCTTAGCGGCAGAGTGGTGGACAGAAACCAGTGGAATGATGTGAGAAGAAGGAAGGCCAGAGAGAAGAAGGTTGCAGTAGTCCAACCGAGAAATAACCAGTGCATGAACAAGCGTCTTGGCAGAAGAGATAGACAGAAATGATCGAATCCTGGCAATATTATACAGGAAAAAACGACAGGATTTAGCTACTGCCTCAATATGAGGAATAAAGGAGAGCAATGAGTCAAATATGAAGCCAAGACTACGAGCTTCCTTGATCGGAGTAAGCGTAACATCATTGACAGTGAGAGAGAATGAAAGATGAGGAGAAGGTTTAGGCGGAAAAACAAGCAATTCAGTCTTTGCTATATTAAGTTTCAGACAACGATGAAGCAGCCAGGCTGAGATATCTGAGAGACATGCCGAGATACGATCATGAACATCAGGAGAAAGTTCCGGAGATGAAAGATATAATTGTGTATCATCGGCATACAGATGATATTGGAGGCCATGAGATTGAATAAGCTTACCCAAGGGCAACATGTATAAAGAAAACAGCAACGGGCCAAGCACCGAGCCTTGCGGAACCCCTACTGAAAGGGGAAAAGAGGAAGACGAGCTGCCATTAGCCAACACGCTGAAAGAGCGACCCGCTAGATAGGAGGCAAACCAGTTATATACAGAGCCATGGAGTCCAAGGTCATGAAGGGAATCTAAGAGAAGATCATGATCAACCGTGTCAAAGGCTGCAGTTAGATCAAGGAGAATAAGAATGGAATAAAGGCCTTTAGACTTGGCAGTAAGAAGATCATTGGTGATCTTAGTAAGGGCAGTTTCAGTGGAATGCAAAGGACGGAATCCGGATTGAAAAGGATCTAGAGCAGAGTTACTAGTAAGAAAGTCAAGACAACGAGAGTAGACCACACGCTCCAGGATCTTTGAAACAAAAGGCAACAAAGAAACAGGTCGGTAGTTAGACAGAGATAGCCTATCAATAGTAGGTTTCTTGAGAACGGGAGAGACTGTGGCATGTTTAAAAGCAGAAGGAAATGAGCCAGAGGACAGAGAAAAATTAATAATATGAAGCAAGGAAGGGAGGATAGCGGGAATAAGATTTATAAAGACGCGAGAGGGAATCGGATCACGGGAGCAAGTGGAAGGCTTCGAGGAGCGTATTATTGTAGACAGTTCATCAGCTGAGACCGAAGGAAACGCAGAGAAATTTGCAGGAGGAACTGACAGATGAGGAACAGGAACTGGAAGAGGAGCAGAGCTGGCCAGATCAGAGCGAATAGTTTGGATTTTAGCATTGAAAAAAGAGGCAAAATTATTAGCAGTCAGAGAGGTGGGGAGCGATGGTGGAGTAGGCTTCAGGAGAGAATTGAAGGATGCAAAGAGCCGCTGAGGATGCCTAGCATTTGACTGGATCAGCGTTGAGTAGTACTGCTGTTTGGCCAGTGAAATGGCAGAAGAGAAAGAGGAGAGTACAAATTTGTAATGGACAAAGTCCGCCCAGTCCCTGGTCTTACGCCAAAGGCGTTCAGCTGCCCGGGAACAAGAGCGAAGGTAGCGGAGGAAAGAGGTGAGCCACGGTTGGGGTTGAGAAGGGCGAGCTATCCGAGTTGTAGATGGAGCGAGATTATCAAGAGTTGAAGATAAGGAGGAATTAAAGGAGGAGACAGCTGAGTCCAAGGAGACAGCCGAAAACACAGAAGGAAGAGAGGAGGCTAGAGACTGGGAAAAAGCCTCGTAGTTGATAGATTGCAAGTCACGACAAGTGCGAGAAGCGGGACGTGAAGGAGGAGGATTGTGAGTAATATTGAAAGAAACTAGATGATGATCTGACAAAGGAAAGTCAGCAGAAGAAAAGTCCAAAACAGAGCAATTCCGAGTGAGAACAAGATCCAGACAGTGTCCAAGGGAATGTGTGGGTGCATCAGACCAGAGCTTAAGATCATAAGAGGAAGATAAGGAGCGAAATCGTAGAGCTGCAGCGTCTTGAGGGTCATCCACATGAATATTGAAGTCACCCAAGATAAGAGTAGGACAGTTGTCAGAGAGGAAAAAGGACAGCCACGAATCAAAATCAGAGAGAAATTTTGAGGACGAGCCTGGGGGGCGATACAGAACTGCAATCCGCAGTCGCAATGGAGTGAAGAGCCTCGCCGCATGTGCCTCAAAGGAGGAGAAACAATGTGATGGTAGAATGGAAAGAGGCTGGAACTGGCACCAACTAGATAATAAAAGACCCACACCACCACCCCGACCCTCTGGGCGACTAGTGTGAGAGAAAGAGAGTCCTCCAAGAGAGAGGGCAGCCGAGATGGCGGTGTCATGGGCAGGAAGCCAGGTTTCAGTAAGAGCAAGGATGATGATGATGATGATGATGATGATGATGATGATGATGATGATGATGACTTATGACTCAGGAGCTTAAAAGAATACAAGAGGCCCGGTCTCCATCAGAACTGAGAATGTACACCAAACCCTGTTGCCACCAATCAAATCTTCATGTGTTCATAGTTTCCCACTTCCATCCGCAGCACTCCCTTTCCCTTACAGTTCTCTGGAAGAAACAGATGAGTGCATGCTTTGCACATAAATAGGACAGGTTGCAGCTCAGAGCCCCTGCTTTGGATGCAGAAGGTCCAACTCAGGGCAGGGCTGGAAAAGCTCCAGATTCAAACACTGGAGAGCTGCTGCCAGTCAGTGTCAACCATACTGGGTTAGATGGATCAGTGGTCTGACTTTAGCTTCCTAATTTCACGTGTGGATCACTTTCCTCCATTAACATGCACGTTTTCAGGTTCTAATGCTATGGACACTTACTGGAGAGTAAATCCCACTGAAACCCACAGGGCTTACTTCCAAGTAAAAATGCATATGACTTCACTGTTCAAGGACCAGGCAATTCCACCTTATGAACCTGAGATTTTTATACGCACATCATTCTTAGCACTTCTTCATTCAACAGGCCGAATAATTAATTTCTACGTTTCTCTTCTGAATAAAGTGTGTTTTGGTTTAAAACTCTTGTCAACATCTTATGGCAGTGATTCAAAGCCCAAATGACAAACGTGCATTCAAAGCAACCTTTGAAAGACAAGATGATTTTAGTGTTCACTTTTATATTCTACTCACTCACTCATGCTATTCCACTGTTGCTTCATGTAGGTCTATCTGTTGCCACTATTAAAATATTTCCCGTCCACTATATTCATCTTGACTAAACTATGGGCTTAGCTCTCCCATGAGGAGTCCTGGAAATGTGGTTATCTGTCCCTTTCATAAGCTACTCATCTCACCTCTGCAGTTTGTGAGAAGCAATTCATGATTTAAACAGATGCTTGCATTTATGCAAAGAAGAGGAAATATGAAGTCTCTTAGAGATATATAATACTGCTTCTTCAAAAGAAGAAAATTAGAAGTCTCCGTTGTCAACATCCTACTATTTACTGCAGCCTTTCCCAACCTGGCCCTGTCCAAATGGGTTGGACTATAACACCCATCATCCCCAGTCAGGATATGCTGGCTGGGATAATGTAGCCCAACACTAGATTAGGGAAGACTGATAAATTTTACTCTATTTTATTTAATAAAATTAGAGTGCAACCCTATGTACATTTAGACAGAAAAAGTCCTATAACTCCCAGCATCCCCCAGCCAGGCATGCTGGCTGGGGAATGCTGGGCATTTTAGGACTTTTTTTTCTGTCTAAGCATGCATAGGATTGCACCTTTAGATCACCAGGATAATTTCTCAGGAGTTGAAAAATGAATTGGAATCCCACTAACTGTTGCATTTCCAGTCTTACATCCAGTTCATCCAGCATTCATAGTATTTATTCAAAACCTAGTGAAATAAATATAGGTTGCAAGTGCTTCAGCTATCATTCATAATGTTTTCTTGAACAGATTTTGCTCATTCACTCAGAAAATTTCTTTCCCACTCTATCAGGCAATAACACCCCCACCCCCACCCCCACCCAAGGAGCAGCTGAAATATACTGAAACATCACAACAATACATACAAATATCAAAATAAAACAGAGTAGCATGCTTCATAGTATATAAAATGGCACTTAAAACCCAACATCTAAAAGTCCTGGGCAAAGAAGAAGAGTTGGATCAAGGATCTACCTTCCATGGATGGAAGGGATTCATTGATGGAAGATGCCTCCACCAGATTTTCAAGGTTTCCCTCCTCCTCCCTCCACCACATCTCACCCCATTGAGCAGTTTCCCTGGGCCTCTGTGTAGCAATTTCAGGGGGCTAAAGGGGCTACCACTAAGAGAAAAGAGTGGGGAAGTCTGCTTCTGCCAGTCCAGTTGCATATGCCTAAATCTAGATCCAACCCAAGGTCTTCTCCTAGCTCCAAAAGACATAAATCTGGAAGCCAGGTGGTCTTCCCTGGGGAATGTGTTCCAAATTGTGGTGCCACATATGAAAAGGCCCTGTTACAAGTCCCCACCTAGCTAAACTTTGGGGACTACTAGAATAAATTGAGATATATGGCATCCTTAATGAGGGAGGCAGGTAAAGACCACCACAGAGCTTGTTCCAGAGGAAATGTCCTCCACAGGGCTTTCTACCACCAACTGCACTGTGGGGAGCAAGGATTTCAGGAGAGAGATGGGGAGGCAAGAGAAAAAGACATTTGGGCCTGGTCCAGCTGGACTCTCCTTCTCCTCCCACAGGTCCAATCAGCACTGGCTGCCCTGTGGGAAAGGTCTTGATAAGTTCTTCTATGATGATAGGGTTCATTATATTTTTAGAAATGTGTTTTGATTCTACTTGTATGTAGGTGGACAGGTATCCTCTTTCACTGAGAACCCTCCTCTATTTGAAGTGCTGTCCTGTCCAATTCCAGTTTACAGATAATGAACCATAAGAACAGCTGGCCATCAACAGTTAGCACATGGACAGCAAGCAAGCATGCAAGTCACTGGTCACCGTCTTCTGCACAATGCTGAGATGAATTGTATTTCTCTTTAAATGATCATAGTTAAAAACGTAAGAACATAAGAAGTACCATGCTGGATCAGACCGAGCGTCCATCTAGTCCAGCACTCTGTTCATACAGCGGCCAACCAGCTGTCGACCAGGAACCAACAAAGCAGGACATGGTGCAACAGCACCCTCCCACCCATGTTCCCCAGCAACTGGTGCACACAGGCTTACTGCCTTGGATACTGGAGGTAGCATATAACCATCAGGGCTAGTAGCCATTGATAGCCTTCTCCTCCAGGAATTTATCCAACCCCTTTTTAAAGCCATCCAAACTGGTATCCATCACTACATCTTGTGGTAGTTGTTTCTATATCTGGAACTATACATAAAATTAGCATATGTAAATCATATGCAAATCACTGACCTCTTTTTTGGTGTAGTAGCCACCCTACTTGTTAGCATTTTGAATGTCTCCTGGATTTGTTTGTGTTTTGGTATGAAAGTAGCTTCACAATGTCTTGTCCAAAGCAGAGTATCAAGTTGTGCTCATAAAATGCATATTCAATGTTCCACATTAATGTCATCGTTAAATAATAACCAAATAAATCTAACTCATTTTCAGGCCATTGGTGGATGCCACAATGAATCTAACAAAGAGTCTGATAGAGCATTAGAGGCTAACAGATTTATTGTGGCATAAGCTTTCATGGAGACAAGCTCCCTTCATCAGATGTGTCTTCATTACATAATAATTGCAGCATCAAGTGGTGAGCTGGATCCATGTGAATGAAACCTCACTCAATGCCAGGGGTGGTTCTGCCATTGGACGGGAGGAACCATCTGCCTCAGGCAGCAGATGTTGTAGGGTGGGGAGCAGCAGCAAGGTGCTGCAGGGCAGAGCTCTGTGTGCCACATGGCTTCAGCTGAAGAGGAGGACAATGTCCTGTTGCCAGTGTTGAAGGAATATTCCACTGCTACTCTATACATGGGATGGAGGGAAGCGCCATCTTGCCCACCACCTCGCAGTAAAATGTCTCAGGTTGGCCTTGGTCAATGCTAAAGTAATCAACTATCAAACACACACCTAAGGAAGCGGACTCTAGTCAGTCCACAAAAGGTAATTCCACAATAAATCTGTTTGTCTTTAAGGGGCCACGAAACCCCTTTTTGGTTTTGCTGCAACCAACAAAACATGGCTACCAGAGTGAACATGTTGGTCCTTAAAATACATCATCAAGATACTGGAAGCAAAGCCAAAACTGTGTCTTGAATTTGGAGCATTAAAAATTGACTCTTACATTACTTACAGTACAGTTTCTATATTACACACAATCAGAAAAGTGATATTTATATATGAAAAAGTACAAAAACAATAATCGCAAAATTAACACAAACATTATTATTAGAACAATATCCATTCCAGGATGGACACAATTTTTTATGATTTAACTGACCATCCCAGACATCAAACCTGGAACCAGGCAGTCTTTCTTGGACAGGTATCACAACTGAAAAGCCCCTCTCACAAGTCCTCATGTTAAGAGGGCATGCTCAGTGGATTTTTGCAGACACCTGTTCCTTAGCACAATGGTTTCTGAAAGTTCCTTCAGTTTCAAAGGCGGCTTGCCATGAACTAGGGGTGGAAGAAGTGTTTGAGAAAGATGAGTCCATTCTGAGCACGTGAAACTATTTACACAGTTCTTTGGACACATGCCATTATTCATATTGATTTATTTATTTTATTTATTTTATTACATTTATATACCGCCCCACAGCCGAAGCTCTGGTCATATGTCATAATATCACACTGGTCATGTGTCATAATATCACATATGACCTTAACTTTCACAGTATATGTTTGAGCCTGGAAACAGTGACTCTCCGGGGCAATATTTTAAATATGATAAATGATGTTAGAGTGTACAAGGAAGTACGGTATATAACTTGAGCAATAGACAAGTATTCTTTCTTACATAGAAATGAATGATTCACAGCTTTGCAATCACGATATTTGTTATGTGATGAAAGGGGTCAGTAATAATCCATCTGAAGAGAACTGATTAATTGATGTCCCATGTGGCAGTTTAGCAGCCGTACATATGATGTCACTCCTAAAAGTACAAGTAAATGACGTCATACATACGACCATCAAGCCACCACGCATTAAATGACTGTTACTGTTTTTAAAATTATGGAATAAAAGAGCAGATTTCTTTGAATGCTGGCAACCTCTTTATACCTAAAAGATGTTAACAGAGTCTAGATAGAAGCAAATTTTGTCTTAATTAATACTGAGACTCGGTATTGGACGCTCTTAAATAATGCACAGCTAACAAGTAACCAGTTAACAGAAGGACGTCACAGTCTCTATGACCAAGACTCTGGATGACAAGATCAGAATGCAAAAATGTTCTTGAAAACGCTTCATATGATGAGCAAAAGGCTCCTCCATCAATACTACTAGCCAAATATAGAATATCACATTTTTGTGACCTTTAAAGCAAAATGCCATATCAGGTATGATTTCCCATCAAGCCTTAACAAAACATAATAAATCAGAGAAACCTCTAATGTCAAATAGAATGCAAATCTCAAATACAAAGTTTAAGCTGGTACATATTGTGCATCTTTAACCCCCTCTGCCCCACCCACTGTCATGTTTAGTGGCACGAAGTGAATGAATCCTGTCTACCAAATTGTGAGTATTCCTGCTCCCTGCCAGCAGCCACCAAGGACGTGGTGCAGGAGCGGGAAATTTAGCTCCATAGCACCCAGGATTCATGCAATGAGAACTGTAAAATGCTGCATCTGGGGGTATATCATAAAAATACCACAGAGGCACCAATCCTTGTCCAAATGGAACATGTAGCCCAGCTCTGAGATAAAAGATTACAAGCTACTCTTCCATTTTAAACTGTTTCCTCCATACATTAATAAATAAAAGTAAGCATTGTTCAGAACTCTGTAGATTCATCACACATGAAAACAGAAATCTATTGAGAAAACGTTTCAAGTATATGGCTGCCATATTAGAGAAGCCCATGTACAACAATGATGGATAAGGGCTGAAAAGTTACAACTATAGAACAGACATCTATAAATGTAACCCTATTATAGGTGCTGCACAAGATATGCGGGGTTGGATCCAGATTAATGCTGGATCAACTGTGCTGGCGGAAGTGGACTTCCTTGCCCCCTCCATCCCATGGCAGCCCTTTCAGCCCTCTGAAAATGCTACACAGAGAGCCAGGAGACTTTGCTGAATGGAGCAAGCTGTGGGGTGTGGGAAAGAAGAATCACTGAAAAATGGGCAGAGGGATTTTCTGCAAGCAGAGCCCTTCCTCTCGCAGAAGGTTTGCTACTCTCGCAGAAGATAGAACATAAGAACATAAGAAGTGCCCTGATGCTGGATCAGACCAAGGGTCCATCTAGTCCAGCACTCTGTCCACACAGTGGCCAACCAGCCATTGGCCAGGGACGAACAAGCAGGACATCGTGCTGGATGTAACCCATGCAGTGCAATTCTAAATGCACTTAACTAGGGAGAAACTTAGGTCTGCATTGTAATTCACCCAATTCTATAAATTCTGATGCGTTTTAATATGCACTGATCCTGGTCCATTTGTATGGTTTCTCAGGGCATAGTCTGAAGGTACACGAGGCAACCACCCACCTTACTGAAGCTATATTGGCTTGGGTTTGTTCGGTATCTCAATGGGAGAAGGCCTAGGTACGCTAAGTGTGCAGTATGGATTTCCATGATGGAAGAAAGGTGGGGTAGAAATGAAATAACCAAATGAAACAGGATAGCCTGCAGAATGTAGGGGTACTTTCCTGGACCTCAGAATTCAACCCCAGAGACTGATTTCTACCTGTGTAATTCAGAGCCTCGTGTGGCGCAGAGCGGTAAAGCAGCAGTTTCTGCAGCTGAAACTCTCCCCACGGCCTGAGTTCGATTGGTTTCAGGCAGCTGGCTCGGGTCGACTCAGCCTTCCATCCTCCCGAGGTCGGTAAAATGAATACCCAGTTAGCTGGGGGAAAGGTAATAACAGCCAGGGAAGGCAACGGCAAACCACCCTGCTATAAGGCCTGCCAAGAAAACGTTAGCGAAAGCTGGCGTCCCTCCAAGAGTCAGTAATGACTCAGTGCTTGCACGAGAGGTCCTTTTCCTTTTCTAATTTAGTTCTGCCCTTCAGTGAAGGGCTGTTTCCCACAAATTGCCAGTGCAGGCCCCCAAGTCTGGATTGAAACCGGGGGGGGGGGTGCAGGATAGGGGAGCTTCAACTCTTTGTGTCCCTAGTGCAGTCCTGATCTGGACTGTGCCCCACACTCACCAATGTGCAATACCTCAAAAGAGCCCCTTCCTTTCAATAAGATCTTTCTTGGCAAAGAAAGCTGCATGTACCAGTTCAAGTGATCTGTACCAGGACCAGGGCAGAGGGCCAAGGGTTGAAGTCCTCCTGCCTCCCACTCAATACGATCCTAATCCAAATTGGTTCTGCTGCACTGGCAATTTGTGATGATATGGAAAGACTTTTGTTACTGTTATTGTTTTGTTTTTTACTTACAATTAGTAGAATAACCAGTAAGAAGCAGCCATTGCTTTTTTTATCCATTGCAGATCCTTGGTGAAGCAATATGTCCTTCTAGGCCCTACTGGGAATAGGAAAACAACAACATACTATTAGATCTTATTTATCCATTGCTGATCAAGACAATATGTGTGTGTAAAATAATTATTGTGAACCGCCCAGAGAGCTTCGGCTATTGGGTGGTATAAAAATGTAATAAATAAATAAATAAATAAATTATTATTTATGACATTTATATACTGCCCCATAGACAAAGCTCTCTGGGCAGTTTACAAAGATTAAAACATTGAACATTAAAAACTGATATGCAAATTTTAAAACCATAAAAAGCATAAAAACAGATTACATACCAGGACAGACAATATCTATTTAAAACAACTATTCTATGGTCAGTTAAAAAACTCAACATATGCTGTTAAATGCCTGGAAGAAGAGAAAAGTCTTGACCTAGTGCCAAAAAGTTAACAATGTTGGCCTGTACAGGTCAGACTTCCCTAATTTTTCTCTTGCAGCTAGCCTATGGATCCATGCCCCTCTCTGGGGCATGCTGTGAGTAGTCTAACACATCTGGAAGGTACCACCTTGGGGAAGACTGCCCTTTGGGTTATGAGATATATATATATATATAATGGTAATAGTCAAGATGAGGGTATAATCCTCTCAAAATCAGAAAATGAGACTTTGGGTGGTGAACACAGGAGTCCTATAAAAGTCATCCATATATTATCTAATTCAGTGACTGAAGACAATCAAGCCACAACAACCAGAGAGAATGAATAGATTTCTTGGTGTGGCGTGGCGAACCCTGCTTCCATTTCCCCCCTGAATTTTCTCATGAATATCTATTTACTGATACTGTTGTTCGTTCAAAGCTGGGAACAATTTTGCAGGGATAAAAGGTAATTGGCTTGCATGGCACTGCTGCTTGTGCTCTGGATAAATGAATGTTGGGGCGGGGATGTTGGTCTGCCAGAAAATATATCATGGGGTATCAGAAGCCAAGACCACTCATCCTTTTGTCTCCATCTCCATGCCTGCTAAGCAGCCTTTTACAATGTGGGACAGTTAGTTCCAACTGCTCAACCATTTCACCAGACTGAGATTAGGTTGGCTTGCCCTCGTTGCAAATAATACGTTGCTTAGATTCTGATTAAATGCCCACTAACATTTTTATTAGCTCACTCTCCAGATAATCGAATGAAGGTAAAAAATATAGGGCCTGTTATTATTATTATTATTTATTTATATAGCACCATCAATGTACATGGTGCTGTACAGATAACACAGTAAATAGCAAGACGCTGCCACATAGGCTTACAATCTAATGAGTAGATTATACAATAAAGAGGGAAGGAGAATGCAAACAGGCACAGGGAAATGTAAACAGGCACCGGGTAGGGTGAAGCTAACAGTATAGAGTTAGAACAAACTCAATATTTGAAGGCTATAGGGAAAAGAAAAGTTTTTAGCTGAGTTTTAAAAGCAGTGATTGAGTTTGTAGTTCTCAAGTGTTCTGGAAGAGCGTTCCAGGCGTAAGGGGCAGCAGAAGAAAAAGGATGAAGCCGAGTAAGGGAAGTGGAGGTCCTTGGGCAGGCGAGAAGCATGGCATCAGAGGAGCGGAGAGCACGAGCGGGGCGATAGTGTGAGATGAGAGAGGACAGATAGGCAGGAGCTAGACCGTGAAGAGCTTTGAAGGTCAGCAGGAGAAGTTTATATTGGATTCTGGAGTGAATTGGAAGCCAATGAAGAGATTTCAGAAGTGGAGTGACATGGTCAGAGCGGCGGGCCAAGAAGATGATCTTAGCGGCAGAGTGGTGGACAGAGACCAGCGGACTGATGTGAGACGAAGGAAGGCCAGAGAGAAGAAGGTTGCAGTAGTCCAACCGAGAGATAACCAGTGCGTGAACGAGAGTCTTGGCAGAAGAGACAGACAAAAATGGTCGAATCCTGGCAATATTATACAGGAAGAAACGACAGGATTTAGCTACTGCCTCGATGTGAGGAGTAAAGGAGAGCGAGGAGTCAAATATAAAGCCAAGACTACGAGCTTCCTTGACCGGAGTAAGCGTGACATCGTTGACAGTAAGAGAGAATGAGAGGTGAGGAGAAAGAATGAGAGGTGAGGAGTTCAGACAACATGTTCAGACAATATGTTAAGCCAGGGTTAGGCCGCTAACCTTTTGCAGCAAATGGTTACTGAGCATGTTTAAACCATGCTTATGTAGCCACCATGCTTAGCAATGGTTCACATGACATGCTAAGTCATGGTTCACATGACACACTAAGCCATAATGTTTAGCTCAAAATGCTTAACCACCGTGGCTTAGTGTGTTGTCTGAACAGAGTTTTTATCTACTTCCTTACCTATCTCCTAGTTGCATTTCTTTCTCCCTGCCCCTTCTCCCTTTCTCCTTTATCATTCTTTTTCTCACTCAGCATCTCCCCGTCACCCTCTTTTCCACCCTGAATGGCCATGATCCTGATCGCGCACCTTACAGCCAGGTCACACAGCCCTGTCATGGCTTACAACCAACCATCTGAAGATTAATCATTGAAGACAGTTGTGAACAAGCACAAAGCTACTTAATCAGACTACATAGACCAGGGGTGGGTAAGCTGCACCCTGCAGCCACATGCAACCCTCAGCTTAATTTCATGCGGCCCTCAGCTTAATTTCAAAAGCTCTTTGCAAGCAATCAGTTCAGACCTCTGGGAAGAGCAATCTGTCCTTCCCCCAGTAGCCCACTGGGCTGGTGGTGGGGAGAGAAAGGGGGGGGGTCAGAAAGACAAAGCGAAGAGGATGGAAACCCCCCCTCCTCTGTTGGTTCTGGCCCTGGTAGGGTGGCCACTTATGCATCACCGAAAAAGAAGAAACGTATCACCCAAGGAGAGAACAGAAGAGGACACCAAATGTGCATATGCTAATTTATAGGGATGTGCTCCGCTCCGATTAGGAGCGTAGAAGCAGTAGCGGATTGGCCTGCTCCGCCTTACCCAGAGGCGGAGTAGGAGCGGACCGCGGACCCCCTAGAAGCAAGGCGAAGAGAAGCGACCATTTTTCGGAGCTCTGAGTTCAGGCGGAGCGCTCCGGTCGCCATCTTGAAAACATTTCGCCATAGGATTGCATTGCGGCAAATAATCGCGCATAACTACGTTGTTTTTGAAGCTATCATTCTGGAAATTCTTGTGCACAGAGAGTCGTGGATGGGGGTCATTTTGAGACCACTCTCAACTTTCTGCGTTGTCTGGGTCGCGGGCTATATTTTTGTGAAAATCGGGTCAACCGCACGGCTCAAACTGCGTTTTCGGCTTTTCGCCCATAGGATTGCATTGAGGGAAAGAATCGGGGATAACTGGGGGGGGGGTTAAGCTATCGTTCTGGAAATTCTTGTGCACAGAGAGTCGTGGATGGGGGTCATTTTGAGACCACTCTCAACTTTCTGCATCGTACGGGTCGCGGGCTAGACGTTTTTAAAAAATCGGCGGGAAAAATACCTTTTTCAAAGGGCTGAGGGGCAGAGTCAGCTCCCGGTCATGATGATCCCAAAGTTGGAGGAGGGCATAGGCAAAACAGGTAACTTGGGATTCTGGGAAACTTCTCTTTCTTCATCTGAACGGGCTTTTCCCCGTGTTTTTTAACACAGTAGCCCCACCAAATGCACAAACACAACCTGAAATCATATACTAAGCCAAGAATAAGAGATAGAAACACAGCACTGCTCCCCACCCTAACCTTGGGGAACAACTGAATCGATGTGGTGCAAGGGGATGAGCTCCCCTAGGGCATCTCATCGTGGACGTGCCCCCACTCTCTCCTGCACTGGAAGGCCATTAGAGCCTTCCAAAGAGAGTAAAACGGTGGAGCAATGCCTATCATGAGTTGAAGTGAATGGTCACTTTTCAGTGGTGGAGCAATGCCTGTTCTGAGTCGAAGTGAGCGTTTTACTTCTTCTCAGAGCTGTGGCTGTCAGTGTCTTGAACTGGCAGCTACTTCCCCCTCCCCCGGGCACGTCCCCCTATTGCTGGTAAAAGACAGATATAGCCTTTTAAAAAAAGTTCTTCTTGTTGTTTATTGAGCAACACTGCTGCTTTTAATTCCACCCCTCCTTTGTTTATTGATTGATTTATTCCATTTTATATGCATTACTGGCTTATCCTTGGCTCACTTCCTTATGCCCCCAGAAATGCCAGCTGCATGCCTGCCTGCCTTCCCTCCCTCCTCCCCTGCCCACCTCGCAGGGATGTTGTGTGTGGGGTGCCCGATTTTCAAAAATTCGCCAAAAATCAGGGGATGATGGGATTGCTTTGAAACTTGGCATGCGTGTGTATATCCCCATGAGGTGTCATGGTGCCAAACATGAGGTTTCTAACTTGAACAGAAAAAAAGTTGTATAATTTTTTAGCTTTCAATGCAAGCCTATGGGGGGGGGGAAACGGAGCTCCGGATCCGGATCCGGAGCTCCGGGCGGAGCGGAGCGGAAGTGGGCGGAGCGGGGGCGGGGCGGAGCGGCCCGATCCGGAAAATGGCGGATCTGCAAGTGAAGCGGAGCGGGGGGTCTGTGCACACCCCTACTAATTTATACATATAAATTTGCATATGCTAATTCCTATATATAAATGGAAATGCAGAATAATTCTTCTACTATAAATAGAAAAGTAGAAATTGTTGAACTATAGAGAGTGGTTGTCAATTTGCCTTCAGTATGTGCTTTTCCAAAGGAAGCTTCTAAAATGGTTCTGCTCTGTATTTTCATAGCTCTGTGGTTTACTCATCACTTGAACTTGGATCAATGCTCTCGTGAAAAGTACTGCTCAGGAATGGCATTAAGTTGTAGCCCGCCATAATCACTTGGATCTAATGTGGGAAAGAGGTATGTTCGCTGTGCATAGTCTTAGGATGAGTGACATTGCAACCCTATGCATAGGTTACTCAGACGTCAGTCCCACTGTGTCCAGTGCAGCTTACTCCCTAGTAAGTGAGCTTAGAATTTTAGACTGTATCATGTTTTAACCAAATGATCTATTTTCAATAGACAGGAAATAAGCTGCTCAGGTATGGTGCTACTTTTATTTTTAGAATTATCTGTGCTATATGCTATTTAAGATAGCTGGTGCAGTGAAATAGTCTAGTAATGTACCTTTTTATGACTTTAAAGCAGTAGGTTCCACATACTTAATTTTTACAGCAGTTAACATTTGGTTATTAAGCCTTTAGAGGATACTATTAAATTAAATTACAATAATATTTCATAACACTTTTTATATAACCAGTTCAGGGGCCATGGTCCAGCCAACATTAACCACTTGGAAGCCTCCATGATTTGTGGGACAGATTTAAGCACATGCATAACATTCCCAGAGAAAATCAACGGGGCTTAGCTTTGAATAGATGTGTTCATATATATGTATGTATGTAACAGTGAAGCAGAAAAAGACCATCACTTAGTCATAAGGCAGATATCCTTAGCAATTTATGCACAGTTTCTGCATGACTGGCCTCTCTTTCTCACCTCAGAAAAGGCATTGTTGTTGTTGTTGTTATTATTATTATTATTAATTGTAATAATAAAATATTAACATTTATATGCCACTTTGTTAAAAGGCATCAGGGCGGTGTATAACAATTTTAAACAATAAAATCTTAACAAAGCAAAACAACAACTGTAAAATATTAAAACATTAAAGCATGCAAAATAGCTGGCGAGATGTTATGCTGGGAAATAATTTGCTGCCACCACTGAATGGACACTGAGGCATGCGCAGGGCTGGCGTCAAAGGTAGGCATGGTCAGGCATCGTACCTCAGTAGGGGGGCACTGATATGATCCCCCTGGAGTTGCTCCTCCTCTTTCCCATTGAAACCAGCTTGTTCACCTGCTTCTCACTCAGGCTCAAGCTCAGGTAGTGGTGAGAAGGAGGAGCAGGAAATGCCCCTGCCTCCTTGCTTATTGGCTCTCTGCCTGTCAAGCAAGGAAGTGGAAGCAGTGATAAGAAAGAGGAGAAGGAGCAATAGCGACTGGTGACAATGGCAGTGAGGAGGTAGATTCACTGAAGAAAGGGGGCCATTGGAAGTGCCTGGCCTAAAGGCCTGGAAAAAAGGAGTCTAAGGGGAGATATGATAGAGGTGTACAAAATTATGCATGGTGTGGAGAATGTGGATAGGGAGACCTTTTTCTCTCAAAATACTAGAACCCGGGGTCATCCCATGAAGCTGATTGGTGGGAGATCCAAGACAAATAAAAGGAAGTACTTCTTCACACAGTGCATAGTTAAATTATGGAACTCACTACTGTGAAGGACAGTCCAAAATGCCTGTGGTCTTGTTCAACTGAGTCTTGTCCGGATGATTGTGCTTAACTGTCTAACTTGGCCTGGGCTTCTGGGCCAGAGGGAGTGAGTTGGAGAATACTTCTCGAGGTCGATTTCATAGCTGGGTAATTGGCTGTGCCCAGCACTTCCGACTCCTACCACAGCACCTGCGAGTTTATCAGGGCTAATTGGGAGGTTGATGTGTTCCTGCTGTGGGAAAGAACGTACTTGTGGAGGGGGCCTCACTCCTGAGGGAGGAGGCGCCAGCGGCCCGGGTAGGGCATAGGATTGGTGGAGGCAGGTCACAGGGCCTGTCGACCGGCAAGGGGATAAAGAAGCAAATAGCCAAGGCTCTTCATCTTCCTGGAGGCTACACGTGTATAGGGTGGAAGATCTATCCCGAGCTGGGGGATGCTGCTCGGGGTTAGATAGCTTTTTATGTTTGAAGTGTCTGGATACTTTAGGGGAGACTGGGGCAGGTTTTAGAACGGGGTTAATGGTTTTATGGAGTGATTGTTTGCTGCTAACTTTTCCTTTACACTTTACCTCATTCCCCCCCTTCCTCCCCTTCTTTCCTTTCCCCTCAGCTTTCGCTGCCTGACCAGAGCCTTACGAGTTAGTTTTTAATTTGTGTAAATAAACTTGCTTTGGTCCTTAAGGTGTGTGCGTGTGGTTTTATTTCTCAAAGGTATGGCTCTTCCTGACTAAAGACAGGGCTAGGGAGGGGGCTACCTGGGAATCTAGATGTTTGGTCCAGGAGCCAACCTTGCAGGGGTGCTGGGTAAACCCCAGCCTTCCTTCACATGGTGGCTGAGCAGTGGGATTTTTTGAACCAAGCCTTTAGGGAATAAATGGTGACCGTGAGGGACGGGTAACGGATTTGCCTGGAGTACCCAGAAGGTTGTTATTTTAGTAGTCAGGGAAGATGCAAGAGGCATTGGATAACCCTGTAATGGTTATCTGATGGTCCGGGGGGCGCCTGGAGAAATTACGGTTACCTTGGCGGACAACATGGGGAGCAGAGCGCTGTCAGAGGCTAGTGCGCCGCTGAAGGAAGACTGGCTGATGGAGGAGAAGTCAGAGGCCGGAGAGGAGGATGCCGCCGACAAGAGTGTTGGGGCTGTCCTGCTCGGCGCCGAGGCCCCTGCTGGTTTAGCAGGAGTTTGGGACACGGATAGTGGAAGCGACCAAGATGATCTGGTCAGCGAGGCTGCCAACAGGTGGGAGTCGTGCCAGATGCTTAAGGTGCAAAAATTACTCCAGAAGAGACAGACGGAAGCCATCGAATTACAGATGAAATCCCTCTAACTTCAATTTCAACCTCGTGAGAGCCCCAGGAATCAGGGCCACTTCAACAGGAAACTAATTCCAATGTACAAACAAGGGCAGGACATTTTAAGCTTTTTTGCTTTGTTCGAGACCGCTTGTAAGGATCAGGGGATGCCCCTGAATCAGAGGATGGCTGTCCTCCAGGCTGAAGTTAGCAGAGACCTTGCTGATCTGCTCAGCATGATTCCCCACCAGGATGCTCAGGACTATAATAAATTTAAAAAGATAGTATGCCAGCGTTTTGCTCTATCTGCTGAGAACTGCTGGCAGAAGTTTAGAACTTTGAAATCTGACTCCCGTGACAGCTTTGTTGCTTTGGCGACTCGAGTGGAAAAAACCCTGAACATGTGGGTTGAAGCGGTGGAAATCATTTCCTTGAAGAAAGCCCTGGACGCCATGGTGATGGAACAATTCTTTTCCACCCTGCCCGAGGACCTGGCTGCCTTGGGGTGACACGAGAGCCACTGGCCAACACTGCCCTCCTCCTGAGCAGACTCACATGCATCTTGCTAACTGAAGTTCTTCTGCTTTTGTGGCCCTGGGGGGGGTAGTTATGGGGAGGGGGAGGTCCAAGAACCAACCAGGAATGCAAACAACTGGTCCTGAGACAGAGATGTCTGGATCTAATAGCTATTTAGGGTCTCTGGTGAAGTAGGGTTCTGTTGGGATGGGGGTTTCCTGCTCCTCTGAGGAGACCCTACAATCCAGGTATGGGCAGGGCTGAACCCTGACAACTTCCTTTAGTCCTCACATTTTTAAATACCTCATCCCAAATCACAAGAATACCGGTTTCAATGGAACTTACTTTGAAGTAAATTTGTTTGGGATTGGGTTGTCAAAGAATATATCCCATAATAAGATGGACAACGTGTCAAGAAAATTTCTTCAAAAGTGGATGTAAACTAAAGCTCACAATCTCACACTAAAAGCAACTTTTGCTATAGTTTGAAAAATAATTACACAGACTTAGAATATTCTCAGACACACAATTTAAAGCAAATGAGCAAAACTAGATCTTCGCCTGCAATGTTTTTCGCCAGTTTTTTTTAATTAAATGGTTAATTTCAATCCTAGAGCATCATATATTTTTTCTGCCTGCACAATTCAAAAATTAATGGACTGGGTTGTGTCAGGAGTTGTAAAAATGTTTAATGGCGTGTTTAGCAAAGTGATGATTCTGTTTTAATTGAAACTGGGAATTGAGGCTGTCATGTTAGATCAAAGCTCTGAGAATAAGCATATCTTAATTCCAAGTGGCTGGACCAGCATGGGAGGCAACAAATAGATCTGTGATGAGTTGCTGCAATTAGATTCCTTTCTTTCATCTTTACAAAGAGATGGGGGAAACGTTTGAGTTTTTTACTGGCTATCGAAGGATTTCCTTAACTCAACCCGATTTTTCAGAGGCAGAATTAGAAAGCTAATTTTAGCATTATTTAATGAAGTGGTGATGTTAAAACCATGACTTCCTCTTGCTTAATTTTCATCTGTTTTCATTGGAACAGGATGTCAACAAGGCCTGATAGGTCATATTTAAAAAGCCTGATTGCGTTGAGATCAAATCACAAAAAGTGACATGTTTTTACTAGGAAATGCTGTGTGTTGTGTGAATGTGTAGTAGATGAAGGAGTGTTTACAAATAGCCAGTGGAAATAGCACAGCCAAACTGAGGATTTAGCTTGAAATAACTATTGTGCATAACTTTTTCCCATTGCTGCCCAACGAACAACGTATGCCTATGATCCATCCACGTTCCTTACCATTCTGAGGCCTGTTGCTATTTGCCCTTTACCTTGTCAACTCCTTTTATTTGCTATTGAATTCCATGGAATTGCATTAGAAATATTAGCAAAGACCCTCCTACAAATAATTTCAAGATCATGAAACCAAAGGCCTTTACATATCATACTGTATTGTATGTCAGCGGTGGTGGACTCTTCTAGCCTGCCAGATGTTGTTGGATTGTAACTCACATCAAAACCTAACTAGTCTAAAGGTTGCCCATCCCTGCCCTAGCCTAAGAGCAGCATGCCAAATTTGTTGTGTACTTGAGGACAAAAATGTATCACCACCTCACTACTATTTCTTAAGCCCTGTTGAGGTGTCTGCCTGAACATGTGAAGGGTTGAAGTGTGTAGAGGGACAGGGCTGTGCACTCTGACCCCATCCCCCTCAGTTCGGACTTAGCCTTGTTGAATCAGCAAGGTCTGAAAGGTAGTTCCAGTCACGTTCACTTGAACATGAGTAGAACTGCCCGTACGATCATGGATTTTGCCTTATCAAGGTTCCTGATTGTGCAGAGAATTCCACTCAGGTTCAAACGAATGTGAGTAGAGCTCCTGTTCCGACCTTGCCGATTCAACATGGCAGGGTCTGAACTTAGGGGGTGGGGCCAGTGCACCAGGGCAGGGGCAGCATGGTCTACCTACTCTGGGCCTGTTCAGAAGACACCTTAAACCGTGGCTTTAACCATGGTGGTTAAGCCAGAAAGCCAGGTCGTGTTCAGAAGACACCTCAAACCACAGCTTTAACCACAGTGAATAAGGCTTTTTGCTTTATTAACCATGGTTAAAGCCTTGGTTTAAGGCGTCTTCTGAATAGGGCCTTTAAGTCCTCATGTGCACTGGTGAATTCCTGAACAAGGCTTCAGTCCCCCACTCTACTGCTGACTGTTACCCTGAAGCCTCACTGCCCCTACTATCACCATTTCTTCCTCTTTCAAAATCTCTCTCCCCAATTCCATAGTCCCCCCCACTCCTCTCCACAAAACTTTTCTTCCCTCACCACTGCCTCAAGTCCTCCTCTCTCTCTCTTTTCTCCGCAGTTTGGGTTCCTGTACTTTTTCCTTGACAAAAGCTAGTCTCTGCTCCGCTCCTAAAGGCTGTTGGCTTGTTTTGAAATTCTTTCCCTTATCCTCCACTTCTGGATGTGTAAATTAAATACAATACATACCCTCAGTTTTAAAAGGACTCCCATTTTCTATTCCCCATTAACAATATTTATAAACGGAAATGAACAACACAGTTTACCTTAATGTCAAAGCACGTTAGGATTTTCCCTTTGAAATTCTGTTTGCTTTTTCAAGCTACCCAAGAGCTACACTTGAATTTCCCAGGAATGCCATCATTCATGAGTGTCAGGTGCTGTGGAACTTAAACTGGAAGCCCTACAGATCAGGCACTGGTATTTATTTATTTATTGCATTTTTATTCCGCCCAATAGCCAAAGCTCCCTGGGCGGTTCACAAAATGGTACCCTAATTCCTAGACCACTGGTGCTGCTAAGAGAAGAAGGGAACTGAACACAGTTTAAACAAGAAACTCACACAACAGCCCATAATTCTCCTGGCCAGAGAATCAGAGGACACCAGGAGATACATCCTACACTACTCTTATATAAAGTTCCAAGATCTGTTACACTCTCTGTGTCTGGGACCCTTGTTGCTGAGGCAGGCCACTGCTAGATGGCCTACCTCAGCAACAAGGTTTTTTTTATGGTCTGCCTGATTACTGCCATCTGCCTGTTGGCCCCAAGATACTTGCCTGCCCTTGAGCCTGAGTGCCTGATAATGAGTCACTGTTTTGCTAATTCTGGTACACTGTAATCCAAGGGTGGGCAGAAAGTAGATCTCCAGATGTTTTGGATTCAACTTCCAGCATTCCTGACCATTGCCAGGCTGGCAAGGGCTTCTGGGAGCTGAAATCCAAAACATCTGGAGATCTACCTTCTGCTCACTCCTGCTATAGTCCAAAATGTGAGTGAGATATGAAGCTGGCCATGAAAGGTTTCTTTTGCATACATTCCAAAGCTATAGATCACATAAGAATAAAAAAATACCTCAGTGGATAATTTAGTATGTTGCTGTCTTTATATATTTTGTAAAACCTATGGTGCTATTCCCTGTGTCCATGAATCATGAAAAGCACAGGAATCCTTAACAGTGATTTACATGCATATTTTCCCAAAGGCCTAAATTTAGGGCTGGGATAAATCATCCAAGCCATACATGTAGGAGCAGCTGAGGGTGTGGCTTAGTGCATTAAGCAACTTCAGTCCTGACTCCAAAATCCACTATTTGTATGCATGCAGTATATGTGATGCATTCCAAACTGGCTTCTGTTCCCGAAAAGTCTTTTATCCCCCTGGGCTGGCACGGCATGAGGGTGAGAAACAGTAGTTGCGGTGGGGAGGAGAGGAATAAAGGCCTCACATGTTGCACACGTGGGCCACTGCAGGCAGGGGCAGGGCCGAGCCTATAAAGGCTGGTCCCGCCCCTTACCCACTCGCTCCCTTTGTGGGGAGGGCTGAGCAGGAATTTTTCCTTTCCACAAGGTGTGTGAAGGTTTTTGCCTTCTCCATACTTGAGGTTTTACATGGAGGATGGATAAATAGGTCAATTTGTCAGCAGGATGTGTGGGAATTTGCTATGCCAGTGACCACTCCGGCACCTTTTAGGTGACTGGCATACCCAGAGCTCCTGCTTGTCACACGTTTCATGGCTCACATGTCTGGATATGGTATGCCTTTGGACATCCTCCTGCCTTATCTACTCAAGGTTTTTTTATCCCTTGGCCTGGGATAACCGGCACTGGTTGTGGCCCGGTATTTCCGCAGCCCCAGGCTGAGCCCGGGGCTGCAGAAGGTCTAGCTGGTTCTGCGGCTTTCCCCGGCAATGCGGCTTACTCAAGCTGCTGTGCCCATTGGGCCGGGGGGGGGGGAATCATGGGGTGGGGGGAAGATGGGAGCTGGGGGGGAGAGCGGACCCGGCGGGAGAGATGGGGGGAAGAGCGGAGCCAGGGTGGGGAGATTGCAGCCTGGTGGTGGTGGAGGGGGCATCAGACATGGTGGGTGAGTGATCGGGCGGGCATGGAGGGCGGGCGATCAGGCATGGTGGGCAGGGGGGGCATCAGACATGGCGGACGGAGGGGAAGGAGAACGGGGCCAGGGCAGAGAGATTGCGGATGGGGGGGGGAAGGAGAATTTTTTTTTTCACCACTTACCTTTCCTGGATCCTGCGTTGCTGCTGCCGCTTTAAAAGAAAAAAATAGCGGCCGCGATGGCTCTCCTCCAGAGCTCGTCACGGCTCATGTGTGAATAAGGGCGAGATCTCGCGTTATTCATAATGCGAGGTCTCCCCTCCTATCCCCCAGATTTTCCACCAGGTCTAGCAAGGCCCAAAGAAAGGGGCCGGGTTACCCGACTCCTGGCTTAAGAGAGCGGCTCGCCCTTAAACCAGGTAAGTAGCCTGAGATTAATTCCCACACTTTTCACATGCAGTTCCGGGGACGGGTTGTTTCTCCCTTGTTGTTAAATAAAGAGGCCCTAGTTTATCCCAAGCTATGGTGTGCTTCCTTCTCCACTAGCAGTGGGATGCACATGTTCTAATGGCATTGCTCTTGCTATTATTATTGAGCTTTCAAAAAACACCAGTGGTGTGACTAAAGATTGTTGTCCAGCAACTGCTGTGACTCTCATGATCTGCTTTGAGACAGACAGTGGGCATGTCTACACCATAGGGTGTCGAGCAGAGCTTTCCAAACTAGGGGTGTGCACGGACCCCCCGCTCCGCTCCGCCCATACTCCGCTCCTCTTCGCTGCGGAGCTCCGTCTCCGAATCGGAGCTCTGCAGTGGAGGGGAGTGGTGCCAGGTAAGGCCGGGAGAGGAGTGTGGGGGGGGTGGTTACCAGGCCCTGCCGCCATCGTCGCCCGTGCGGCGATGGCGGCAGAGCCTGGTAAGGGACCAAGGGGGAGGAGGGCCTTACCTGCCTCCGTCCGCGGTCCGTCGGCTTCTTCAATTGAGCCCGCGGTTCAACCAGGAAGTCTGGGCCGCAAGTGCGGCCTAGACTTCCTAGTTGAACCGCGGGCTCAATTGAAGAAGCCGACGGACTGTGGATGGACGCAGGTAAGGGAGAGGAGGGGGGTTTACCGGGCCCTGCCGCTGTCACCGCATGGGCGACAGCGACAGCGGCAGGGCCCGGTAAACCCCACTTACCTTTCCGGCGGAGCTCCGGATCGAGGCGAAGTATCTGCCCTCACCTCGATCCTCTTCACCACGCTCCGCCGGCCCCCCAATCCTCTTCGCCTCCACCTTAAGGGCAGGCGAAGCCCCCCGCTCCGCTTCTAATTTGCCAGTCCGATTAGAAGCGGAGCACATCCCTATTCCAAACCTTTCATGTTGGTGACACACTTTTTAGACATGCATCATTTCGTGACACAGTAATTCAGCTTTACTAGAAAACTGGAGGTTAAACTAACCCCTTATAAGAGATACGGACACATACATAAATTGTAATAACGAAATGTATGGGGACACAACATATGTCATGAAAACCTTTCATTTATATTTTTAAAAATATATGATTTGCAAGATAATAACATACATTTCCAAGACTTTTCACATTGAACCAATTCTGTCGAGCTGCGATCGAGCGGCGGTTGAGACGATGTTCTATCAAAAAACTGGACCCATGGAATTTCTCAAATACATCACTTCAGGTGCAGCCGCGTCACCGGAAATGACGCGGAATCAGCTGTTTCGACCCTATTATGCATACTGCGCATGTGCAGTACCTGTATGATCCCTCGACCGTAGTCTGCATACACGGATACGACGGAAAGGGAATATACTAGTGCACCATACTAATCGACACCTTTGCTACGTAAAAATGCATGCAAGTTGGTATTGCTTATTTCACATAGACTCAGAGGTTTCTCGTTACGTTCGCGTGACACACCTATACACTGCAGCTGACACACTGACGTGTTGCGACACACAGTTTGGAAAGCTCTGGTGTAGAGGGAGGGAGGGAGGAGGATCGCGGACTTACTTGCTTCTGCGATCCTCCCCCCAGCATCTTGATGGCCGTGCAACATCCTGGAAGGAAAGAGGACGTCGCGGCCACCATTTTTTTCTGCAACAGGAGAAGGAGCGCAATTGCGCTCCTCTGGAAAAGTAAGTTAAAACCAAACCAAAAAACCAAACCAGCTCCCAAGCCTTGATGGGCATAGACTCCTCCCGTGCAGCTCCCCGACCATTTTAAGAGCCCCACTACTTGCAGGGAGGAAGGGATGACCTGGGAGCAGCGGCCACACAGCCTGTACTCCTCGGGATCGTCCTGGGACTGTGGAACAATTGGGTTTTTCGTGGTCCCAGATATTCCAGGGAAAGATCCTAGTTGCCCCCAGGATCCCCTGTGCATCATTTGGATGCTCAGGGATGATCCAGGGACGACCCTGGGATATAGGACTGGTGTAGACATGCCCTATGAAGACAAATTTACCAAGGTGGCCTTTTTCAGGATTTTGATTTGTTATATGTCGGCTGCTGCTCTTAACTGCTTGTTGTTTCGATTGTTCCTGATTATAGGTTGACTTTTTTTAGGCACATCTTTTTATGTTTTATGTAAATCACCTTGAATATGCTTGTAAAAAAAGGCAGGATATACATAGAAATGGACAGATTACTCTTTTCACTCTGTGTTCTTTCACATGTATGTACTTATAAATCCATTTTTGCATTAACCTGCAATATTTTAAAGAAAATTGCACTTACATTTGCATACACACATACACACAAACGCACAGTATTTAAATGCACATTCCTGTGCACATTTGGTGAGAAAATGTATATGTGTGTGTGTGTGTGTGTGTGTGCATTTCTATACATATTTGGATCATTTTTGAGCAAGTTTGGAGATCATTTTTATTGCAACATTTGGAAAATTAGAAAATCCAGTGGAGAGTTATGTTTCCATCTATTCACTGGTCCTGGTACATTACAGAATTTGAAAACATCAAATTCCTCAAGTATCCCCTATAGATAAATTAACAAATAAACATACAAAACTGTCATTGCTTCTTTTATTTTCTCTTTTTATTATCTACTGCTCATGTTCCATTTCAATGAGAATAAAATACACTTAACTACTTGCTAGGTAGTACACAATTCTAGGCTAAGATCCAAAGGACTGTGTGTCTTGTTCTACATGCCCAAGACATACTTGGCTATGTAATTCTTGAATAATAGCCTCCCACGTTACATAGCACAACTCTTTTGAAATTGAGGGAAGTTTCCAAAGCTGTGCATGATATGGCATGGGTGCCTAACACTCAAAGAAAACAAACAAACCCAAAATTCTATTCCAAAAAGACCTTTGATCACACCTAAAAGTACCTCCCTGGCCCCTGGCCAAAATAGTTACTCCATGATTATTATTTTGCTTAACATAGATTGTGTGTTGCAGAAGTTGACATCTAAACAGAGAGGCACAGTAAATTTATGGGTTTGTGGTGGAGTGTTTACATGACCGTTTCGCTACACACATGTATTCAATCAAAGCTCACAGTTAAAATAAGCACACATTAACTCCCAAATGATATCTCAGGCCTGATTCTATAATATGTCCCAGGATATCCTTCTGGAATAGAGATATCATATCTGGGAAATGTGCTACAAAGAGTTGTGAAATCATTTTCCTTTAGCAGGAGATAACAATGCCAATGCATTCATCCCTCAACTAAAAGGGTTTGAGGTGAAGCCTCAACAGTTTATGTCACCTGGTCAGGAGTTTAAAACAGCATACATGATCCCCTCCCCACATTTATCTTCAAACAGTCTCATAAGTCGGAATGCTGGAGAATTTAGTTTGGTTCACATTTCTAAGCAAATTGATCTAATTCGCACTTCCCAGGCTAATATGCAGATTAGAATACTGTTGCCATGCATACTTAGGCCCAGGCCAAGATGTCTTCTCCTCTGGCTGAAAAGTCTATGACACCCCCTCCCCAACTCCAACATTCACGGAGACACCTCACCCCCCCCCTCCAAAAGAGGCCTTCAAACACAGGCAACCATGGATGGGGCTTCTGATGAACTTACCTCACTATAGAGTCAGAGGAGGTGGCTGAGTGACCACTCAACCCTAGAGAGCACCAAAAGTTCAGGTATAGGAAACTTCCAATCAATAAATACATGATAAATATAGAAGCAGGGAATGTAAGATCTATTCTGCCCTAAGTTAAGTCTTATCATGCTGTTTGCACACCAAATATTAAAAGTAGTGTCGTAATTAAAAGTTGTGCAGTAATTAAAAGTCGTAATTAAGGTTGCCATCTCTCCCATGGTCTTAAGAAGTAGCTATTTTTATTTGCATATGGTAATTTGCAATTGCCATTTGTAACTCCCTGCAGACACCCTTTTCGAGATGGGCTTAAAAAGATGAGACTAGTATCAAACACCAAAATTAAACAAATCAACACTACACACCCCTGTCATTCAGGTTAAGATGGCAGCCAAGGTGCGTCAAGGCAGACACGGAGGGGGAGGAAGCGTGGGGGGAAATGGCATTGTATTGTTGTTGTTGTTATGTTGTTCAGCATTAAACGTTAGTCGAAAGAGAAAAGAAACCCCAGTGAACGAGTGAGCAAAAAAAGCCAAAGGCAAGGGGTGGAACCAGGAGTTGTGTGTCTGAAAGGATTTATTATTGCTGACGCGTTCCGGACTAAATCCAGTCCTTCATCAAGGCAATTCTTATAAAATATAAAATCACTTATCTCCTGAGCGCTGGTGTTCTATGTGTGGTGAAACACATCGGCAATAATAAATCCTTTCAGACACACAACTCCTGGTTCCACCCCTTGCCTTTGGCTTTTTTTTGCTGACTCAGCATTAAAAGATAGCAGGGTGAAACACCTTCATGTCTTTGCTTTCAACATACATTTGGAAGTAAGCAGAATGGATACAAATACTCAAGTGCATCCCTTCCTTTTACTTGCAGGGTGGGTCAAGAAGGAAATGAATGTGTTACACTGGCACAGATTCTGAGGTTAGGAAAGGAGTCATATATGAGCAGGATGCAGATGGGAGAACATCTTGAGATGTTTTCAAGTCTCCATGCAGTCTCCCGTGCTGCCCCTTGGCATGGTACTCCATCCCCGAATACGTACACCACGCCACCTCTTGCCCTTCATTCAAATCCCTTCTCCGAACCCTCCATTTCTGCATTGCCTTTGTCTTATCCTCTCCATCTTCATTCTCGGTGCTGACTAAGTACAGTACATAAAATGGCATTTGTCCAAAAGCTTCCCAGCTCTCCCTGGTCGCTCCCTCTGTTGCTTCCCGACAGCCTACATTTTAGATTGTAAGCTGCTTGAGAACAGGACCTGTCTGTCCTGCCTATGGGACTTTGTAAGGTGCCAGTGTATGTAATATACAAAATAATGAAGCATCAGACCTCAACAGCTGTTTTGGGATTACGCAAATGCATCCCACCGCTACATATGGTGGCAGCAACGCCACTATTTTCTTTCTTTTCTTTTTTGGTTTCTTTTTTATTTAAAGAGGACTGTGAGAAAGAAATGGAGAAAAAGTAACTAAATGCAAAGGAGGACACAGACTTTTCATCTTTAATAGTTAACGCTATGGAGGAGGAAATTTCACCAGGTACCTCTTTTCTCATCCCTCCACAAAAAGCTGCCCCTGCCATAATTCCCTATTTTATGCAACTATTGAGGGCATGGGAGCCCTGTCCGCCTTTGGGTCTGGTCATCCTAGAACCGGCATGGGCAAATTCTGGAGATGGAGGGCTGAATTCTCACCTAGGAACTCACTAGGGATCCCGTCTTGCTGCTTAATTTGCCACCCAAATTTGTTGTCGTGTCAGGAAAATGGGCTACTTTTCTCCTGTTAAACTGCCGCACTGCCAAATGTCAGTGGCAACTGCAGCTTGCTTCCCTGAATACATGGGGGAAATTCGCCCTTTTGAGCTGCTGTGCCAGTGAATTCCCATGACAAATTTGGTGGTTAAGGGGTGACAGAGAGGCCACAAAAAGATCCGGGGGGATGCATGATGTCCACTGGACGCAAGTTGCCCAGCCCTGCCCCAGAGAGACAGAGTTGGTACAAACTTAAATGTAGGTCCAATGTGATTGAGTCTTGGGCCCTTTCTACACCTAAGGATTATCCCAGGCAAATGGAAGGATCGTTCCTGCTTGCTCCCCGGATCCCCTGTGTGTCATTTGGAAAGGCAGGTGTAGAAATCTCCTTGGTGAGTCTTGGATCTCAAAAGGTTAGAGCGCTCATTTAAAGACTCTCTCTCTCTCTGGATGTATGTATGTACCAGCTGTCGACCAGGGACCCACAAGCAGGACATGAGTGAAACAGCACCTGTTCTCCAGCAACTGGTATATATAGGCTTACTGCCTCTGACACTGGAAATGCTAACTGATCATTTGGGCCTTCTGAGAACAATCTAAGATGGTTTCTACAAGGGACAAGGACAGAATACTTGGGAGTTTTCTGAACCTGCAACACAAAACATAATCTAGAGGGTAGCCACGTACGCATCACTCCCCAAAAGGACACCTATTCACATAAAACTTGCATACGATCATTTATACGTATAGATGCAAATTTAGAATTACTATATTTTAAATAGAAATACAACACATCTCATTACAGTGGGGAAGACTGAGTCCAAATGGCTTGATGGCCAGATGCCAAGTGTGGATGGTGCCAAGTGTGGATGGGCAACTTCAACACACTGCTGCTCTCCCTTTTTATGTTTTTTCTATCTTTAGATTGGACTTGGAATGGGCAGGCCTTTCAAATAAAGGACTGTCCACTGTAAAGTAGAACACATGGCCATCCTAGCACACTCTATGGGCATGTCTAGAACAGTGTTTATCCCAGGGATCATCCCACATGACGCACAGAGGATCCCGGGAGCAGGGAGGGATGATCCTTTCATTTCCCCAGGATAACTGGGACCACTTGTAGCCTGATTTTTCCTGCGATCTTGGGATCATCCTGAGACCACAGGAAGTGTGTGGGCGCCTGTCCTGGCTTCATCCCGCCTCCTCATGAGTAAACATGAGGTGGGAACTGGGCACGGGTCACAGAGCTCTTCAGGCGCTCCGTGCCCATCGTGGGTAAGGGGGGATTGGGATTGGTTTTTTTAAAAACTTACTTTTTTGTTGGAGTACATGTGTGCTCATCTTCTGTAAAAAAGGAAAAAGAAAATGGCGGGCGCGACATCCCTCTTTCCTCCCGAGATGTCGCGCTTGCATGTGAACAAAGGGGAGGATCGCGCAAGCAGAATATCGCGAGTTCCTCCCCCCTCCCTCCCCTGGTCTAGACATGTCCATTGACACCAATTAGAAAAAAAACTCTCTGCAACATACAAAAATACAGAGTGTTCTGTTCAAGGGTTCTCCAAATTATTCATTAATCAGTATTAATCATGTGCAAGTTCAACGAGGATGCAGTATGCTAAGCAAGAGCACCTTATAAAACAAGGTTTGGCAGTTTATTTGGTCCTGTCATGTAACAATTTACTTCCCTCCCTGCTCCCTCTGCCTCTGTGCCTCAATATTTATGTCATAACTTTGACCAATATGTCAAATATTTAATATTTAACCAATATTTAACCAATATGTCAAATGTTCCCTTTGTTATGTGTGCTTAAATGTTAGAAAAACAGCACAGAAGCGTACACTTTAAAAGTCTAAAATTCTACCACTGACTTCCAGAAGAAGTTGAGGTTTTAATGAGCAAATAACAATAAATATACATGGTTTATTATTTATTTGGCTAAGTAGAGATTTTAGCATTCTGCTAATCTCTTTTCCACATCTCAAAAACATGAATGTTTGCACTGGCTCTGGAATGGCTGGGTATGGTGTGGCTGCTGGCATTGGAATTATGTAGGATTCTTTTCCAGAAAGCTATCTGCGTAGAATGGAAATTTCAAATTAATTTGGAATTTGAGCCAAAGAAAGACCTCAAGCAATAAATTAAATACTGCTATATAGGTTTATATAGTTTTTAGTATAATATATAGGTTTATTATTCCCTTTGCTTTTGAACATATCTCAGTTGGCAAAATCTTCATCTCTCTCTCTCTCTCTCTCTCAGATCACTCTTGGGTGCATTTAAGGTTCTTCATTAATTATTTTAGAAGTCTGAAACTGAGGTTCATTGAAATTAGTGGGACTTCCATCTGAGTAAATATGGCTAGGATTAGAGAACCACAAATATTGGTGACTTTATATAGTTATCTAAAATGTCACATGCAGATGAAATAATTCATAGCTGTCAGTGAAATTAACTACAGACATGGATGGCACCTGACTGTGAAGCCAGCATGAAACATGTTGGAACCGCTATTATAATTGATTGAATATGTTATCTTTGTAACTGGCAATGTTGAATCGGAATGGAATTAGCTAAAACAGCCCCAGTAAATACTCCCTCTATTCCTGCTCACAAAAGAAGGTGGATTAATAAACTAAAATTGTATAAAAGAAAATAAGGCCTACATGTCAAGGCTAGATTTAAACAATTATGAAAGAGAAAAATAAATAAATAAATAAAACATTATTTTTCTGCCTACACCTGCAATTTGTTTGGAGGTATGAGATGACTCAATACTATCACCTCTTCTTTATACCCATACGAAACTAGCTCAAGTTATTGTTAGATTCTTGAAAAACCAGCAAAGCAGTGATGCAACGGTAAATTTTGAGAAGCAGGAGCTTGTCATGGCAGTAACCCAGTTCACAAGTCACAACAACCCACAGTTTGTAAAATGAAGCAGGAACATGCAATTCTCACTGCCCGATTGCTCACTTTGTAGCTGTGCAGAGCTAAGCAACTCAGGAATATTTCGTTTCTAGGTTGTTTTGTGATGCCCAAGCCCAGAATTGTGATTTGTTGTGAGAGAGACAACCCAGAGCTAGAAGCCAAAAACAAACTATGGGTTCTAACTCTGGGTTGTCTCTCCCACAACAACCCACAATTCTGGATTCAGTTTTTTCCTGTATAATATTGCCAGGATTCGATCATTTTTGTCTGTCTCTTCTGCCAAGACTCTTGTTCATGCATTGGTTATTTCTCGGTTGGACTACTGCAACCTTCTTCTCACTGGCCTTTCTTCTTCTCACATCAGTCTGTTGGTTTCTGTTCACCACTCTGCTGCTAAGATCATCTTCTTGGCTCACCGCTCTGACCATGTTACTCCACTGCTGAAATCTCTTCATTGGCTTCCAATTCACTTCAGAATCCAATATAAACTTCTCCTGTTGACCTACAAAGCTTTTCACTGTCTAGCTCCTTCCTATCTCTCCTCTCTCATCTCACACTATTGCCCCGCTCGTGCTCTTCGCTCCTCTGATGCCATGTTTCTCGCCTGCCCAAGGGTCTCTACTTCCCTTGCTCGGCTTCGTCCATTTTCTTCGGCTGCCCCTTATGCCTGGAACGCTCTTCCAGAACATTTGAGAACTACAAGTTCAACCGCAGCTTTTAAAGCTCAGCTAAAAACTTTTCTTTTTCCTAAAGCTTTTAAAACTTGATTTTGTTCTGACTTTATACTGTTAGTTTTACCCTACCCAGTGCCTGTTTACCCTACCCTGTGCCTGTTTGCTTTCTCTTCCCCTCTTTATTGTTTTATTATGATTTTATTAGAATGTAAGCCTATGCGGCAGGGTCTTGCTATTTACTGTTTTACTCTGTACAGCACCATGTACATTGATGGTGCTATATAAATAATAATAATAATAATAATAATAATAATAATAATAATAACAACAACAACAACCCAGGTGGCCATTATGCTCACTTGCTCCTGCATGTTTGCGACTGCCTAGGGTTTAATCACACTCTAAGGAGCCACGATGTGCAAACTGGATCAGTGTGTACATACACTAAAGCTTCGGCCAGCTGCACCCCTTTCCAGCCTCAGGGCAGCCCTAGCTTGGTTTGCGATACTTCTCAGAGCTCATGACCACTGCATTACAACACCACACAACTGCAGTAAGGGACCGCACATGGAAGGAATTTAAGCCCCTTACACTTGTTCGACAGACTTAAAAAAAAAAACTGTATAGAGAGAGTGACATCTTTGCAGCAGGGTCAGATACACGTTCACTAGAACATCTGGGGCCACTTGCACTCTTTCACTGCCATACCCAGCAACACACCCTTTCAAAGATGTTGTGCTCTGCTGTGTCTTAGCACCACAGGGCTTGAGAGCTAAACTTGAAGCAGTAGGAAAGTAACTTCATTACTGTGCAGAATCAGGGAAAAAGTGAATCCGCAGACACATGGAAACTCAGGGCCTTGCTAGACAAGGCTTTAGCCTGGTGCGAGCCCTGGGCTCACCCCTGTGTGTCCAGATGACGCACAGGGTATCCCGGGCTCAGGCAGGGGTGAACCCTCCCTGGGCCCGGGGTAACTGGAACTGCTTCTGGCCCAGTTTTTCCTGCGGTCTCGGGCTGAGCCCGAGACCACAGGCATGTAGCCAGGTCCGCTGCTTTTCCCAGCTACCGCATTTACTCCTGAGTTGGTGGGAATAGTGGTGGACGGGCCGCAGTGCTCCACAGGAGCGCTGCGGCCATCAGTACTACGGTGGGGACATGGGGGCAGGAATCGAGGCCTACAGGACATGGGGTGGGTGAGAAACGGAAGCCATGGGGAGATCGGGGGTGGGAAATGGAGGCCAGGGGAGATTGGGGGGAATCGTGGCCCAGGGGACAATGGAGGGCATTGGACATGGCGGGAGGGCGGGGGGATCGGACATGGCAGGCAGGCATCAGACATGGAGGGTGGGAGGGCGGGGGGATCAGACATTGCAGGTGGGGGGTGGGCGGGGGATCGGTCATCACAGGTGGCCAGGGGGGGATCGTGGCCAGGAGGGAGCGGGGAACCCTTTTTTTTTAAAGAACCTACCTTCATCATTGGTGCGCTCCTGTGTACATGGCCCCTTTAAGAGAGAAAATAAAATGACAGACGTGATGGGGCTTTCCTTTACCCCATCGCGTCGACACATAGACTGGGGCAACAGCCTGCACTAGCTGCAACGTGGGCTCGCCTCTCTTCCCGACTGGACTTTCAGGTAGGTCTAGCAAGCCCCCCTGTGCGCATGGTAGCCTTTCCCTGAATATTTTATGATGGCTTCCTTTTGTTTTACTCACTCTTTGAGCTTTTAATCTGCATTTACTAAATTGCATTGTTAAATTTGCCATAGATCGCCTTGTGAGGACTTTGTCCTGCACAGCATTTTTAAAAACAGTGCAGAAACAAAATGACCAGAATATACCTCTCCATTGCTCTGCAGCCTCCCAGGCTGCTTGCATTTCCTGATCTGAAAAAGCCCTATGGGTGGAATTACCTCATGATGTCTTCCGCTAGGCTTTAATTGGAGTGCAGGAAGCAGAGGATGTTACAGGCTGTGAAGAAATTATTGTACAATGGAAGAGAGGACACCTGTACACAATACTTACTCCTCCCAAGTAAGGTAAGCATTAAGAAATCTGAACCCAATGCATGAGAATTTACCCGAAATTTTCTTCTCTGAATTTCTTTTCAAAAGCAATTTCTTTTCTAATATATGAATGGTCATTCAAAAAACGGGAGAATTTTTGGCACAGCACTATTCATAATATTATCTTCTATGAGGGCCCAACTAAACATTTTTCAAATCACACCTAGCACAGCTATGCAGGATTGGCTTATTTACTTCAGTGTAAGCACATACGCAGATTAGAATTCAGATTAGGACCGTGGTGCTCTGGAAGGGGAGATTTAAGCTTTCCTCCAAAATTAATCCAAAATTCCACCCCCTGGGGGGTATTAAAAAGAAAAAAAAGGGGAAAGTCCTCTCTATTGGAAATGTCTCCTATGTGTGATTTGAAGAACGCTTAGATGATGATGATGATGATAATGATGATGATGATAATAATAATAATAATATCTTAAAGCATTGTGTATCAAGAACCAATAGATCCTTTCAGCTAAAATCCAGATTCTGTGGTCTTTGATACTGGTGATATTTTACCCTCTGACCAGTGGGCTGCAAAGGTTCAAATTCAAACTCTGATTAGTCCACTGAAACTTGGATTATTAACACTGATGACTCCCCAGAAAAATTCAAGGTGAAGAAGGCGTTGGACTCCACCTCCAGCACATGCCATTTTCTTTTGTCTAACATCTCCTTACACTTATTTTTCTGGATCTAATTTTTAAAAACAAATCATAAAAACTAAAGAAGAGCCCTGCTAATCCAGCTCTCTATTCACACAGTGTCCAACTAGGGACCCATGAGCAGAATACTGTGCAGCAGCACCCTCCCACCCAAGTTCCCCAGCAACTGGCCTATATAGGAGTACTATAGACAACAAAGAAGTTAAGGAAGAAGATTAAAAATAACGATTATATAAATTGAATAGCAATGTTTAAAAATAATATATACAAAGCATTCTATCACGTGTGCAAAAATACAATCAATCCATCAAACAATTCAACAAAGAATGGGATTGAAGAAATTGCTGCCTCCGCCTCCCATGGGCACGAAGCCACCCCATGCGGCTCCATGCCTGTTTCAGGCCCTGGGAGCGTGTGGCACACCAGCTGCCGTCTTCGGGATGGTCCCAGGACTGCGGGGAAAATCGGGATAACTGGTGAAGCAGTTATCCCAGGAAAATGGAGGGATCATCCCTGCCTGCCCCCGGGATCCCCTGTGCATCATTTGGACGCACAGGGACGACCCCAGGAAAAAAGCATGGTGTAGACATGCCCTTTGTTGCTTTGTATGCTTTTATGAATATATCTTGTATACCTTGCTTCTTTTTCAGTCTGGTCATGGACTGTAATAAAAAGATCTGGAGTGTGAAATGAAGACCTGGGCAAGTAAGACCTGACGCCAAAAAGTTTGAAATGTTGAGACCAGTCAAACCACCATAGAGCTTTATCACACCAGCATTATACTGTACAAGCACTGCGAATTGCATGCAAAGGACTCAGAAGTTTTCCACCTTATAATCTGCTTTGATTGTGAAGTGCTCCCATGCATCCTGCCTTAATTGTGGTATAAAGCCAAAAGATTCACCGTATCTAGCCCCTACTTTTTGAGCATATGTTCTGAGCCGCTGCTGGGGTGCAGGAGCAGGATTTTAAAGAAATGCTTTCATCTGCGTAAGCTTTAAAGATAAAGACACCAAAATTAGCACAGTAATAGATATTAGTGAGAGCTTTAAGCATACCAAATTTGAATTGAATTGGGTCATCCGTTGATTTTTTAATGATTTATTTTACATTTCCCCCCTTAAACTCACTTCTTGGTATGCAAAGGATCACTGTTGCCCGGTAGCAAAAACAACAACAACAGCGAAAGCTTAGCGCTACAGGGATAATCCGAGGGAAGCAGGTGCATTGGATGAAGCTCTTAGAGAGGTTATTTCAAAGTCTGACACCACTGCAGGCAGGCCCTCTCTGTTTTGCACGTCCATAATACACTTCTTCCGCTGACGGTACTTGCAGAAGGACCTCATTTGAAGAACTAAATGCACTTGTAGGCTGAAATGGGAGGGAAAGCATATTTTGCAACATGCTCACAAATTTGAGCTTGTCTGCAGTGTCAGGATGGATGGAATTGAGAACGTAGCACATTGCCCTCAGCCTGCTAGAGGATGGACAACAACTTTCTACCACACTTATTTGGCAAGATTTCTACCCCATGTTAACTCAGGCTCCATGGTAAGCAAAACTGTGGTTCTCTGGGATTAGCACTAACCACAAGCCGTGCTATCACACACAGCACTTTAAGCCACGGTTAGAGCCGCTAACCCTGCTGCAGACAGTCTGACTGTGGTTAGTGAGTGAGCAGGGTTTAGCAAAGCGCATCGCACAAGTCTCCTTAAACACTGCTTCTTAATCAAAAGCCTTAACCAGCATGGCTTAAGGTGTCTTCCGAACAGGCCCAGTGTCTCTTTCTGCTTCACAAGTAAGCCCAATCACGTGGCTACGACTGTGCAAGGTTGCAGTGCACTAATTTTGAGAAACCTTCTCATTAAAACGCAGTATGAAGCTCTGTGAATCTCAGTGGATTTTAAATCAACCAAGAGTACATAGCTGATGACTATGTCACTTCAAATATAGAAATGGATTAGGTCGACGTGATTGCTCACGTTATCACTTCCCTGAAATTTGATTCCAGGAGTCAATCTTTGGCATTGTTACCTGGCTGTTTTCCACGGTTTGGTGCTAGGTGATAACAGCATTCTTGCTCCTGAGAAGGTAAGATGTAATAGCTTTATGGTAGCATGCTAATAATATAGAAGCTATGATTCCTAGCTGTATTGTACAGTGCAAGATAAGCAGCTGTTTTCTGATCTGGTAGCAATTTTAAAAACTCACTTCAGCTTGGCATCTGGAGGTGGGGGAGAAGAACCCGAAACCTTTTGCAATATATTTGAAGACCTGTTAGCAGGAATACTTGGCTGTGAAAGGAAATTCTAGTAAACGAACGCAGCCGCTTCTTCTGGAAACGTGCCATAGTTCATTACTTGGCATTTTCAAATGAACTCAAAGGTTTTATGTCATAGCTTTAGAAGTGGAAAACTATAATATTGCTCTGGCTTTAATGCCAAAGTTCTCAAAGTAAAGCAAAATGCTTGCGTTATCTTACCAGTAAGAGTCAAAATCATAATTTTGAACATTGACTGTGTTGGATCAAAGGGTAGAATGAAGCTACAAACCTGCTGTGTAAATCTGGTTTAAAGTCAAAGAACCATAGAACCAATAGCTGGGCAATACAGAAATGTGATAGATAGATAGATAGATAGATAGATAGATAGATAGATAGATAAATAGGGAAAGCAAGGCTGTTAGAGTTGCCCATCAACAGTTGGCACTTGGGTATCAGACTGAGTAGGCACACAGCTCACCTAGTCTTCAATATTATGAGATATATAGAATTTCTATTTAAATTATAGGAATTGTTTCTAAATTTGTACCAGTATGCCTCTGTATACCAGTGCTGGGGAACATGAGTGGGAGAGCGCTATTGCACTCGTGTCCTATTTGTGGGCTTCCCACAGGGAGCTGGTTGGCCACTGTGTCAACAGAATGCTGGACTAGATGGACCCTTGGCATGATCCAGCATGGTTCTTCTCTAGTTCTTGCATACATTTTCGCTGCATGTAAATGTTGCGTGAATTGGTGTCGTCTTTTTTTGTCGATGCCTAAGTGACCACCTTAACTGGAGTTGGGGAAGGCTGAATTAGAGTTTTGGACTGAGCTCCAATCTCCACTCAGTCACAAAACAGCCAGTCACAATCTCATCAGCCTAACCTACTTCATAAGATTGTTGTGAGGATAAAAGGGAGAGCAGGAAAAACCATATATTGCCTTGTGCTCCTTGGAGGAAAGATAAAAGTAACGAACAAACAATACAATAAAACCTTCCTGGCCCTCATCTATACGACCACAGGATTGCTCCTCATTATTTTTTAACCCAATTTTTTGCAGCTTCGATCCTGCTCACAGAGCGTCACACTGCAGCATTGTTAATGTGCATCTCCATACAATTGCGAGCGGGCGGACTGGTCTACCTCCATGATCTTTTCCTACCTCCTTTTATTTCTATTGAATCTCGCCTTGAGAAAAGGGTGGTGGTGGTATGGAAAGCCATATGGCGGGCGGACTGGTCTGCCCCATGTTCACATACAGAGATTGGATCAGTGGTTGAATTACATGATAATGCGCACATTCTTGTTTTAATGTGATTTTAGATTGTAAGCCTCTAGGCAGGGTATCACTGTTTTATTTGTATATTTTGTACAGCACCAAGTACATTGTTGGTGCTATATAAATGAATAATAATAATAATAATAATAATAATAATAATAATTCGCTACGAAGGAGAGATGAGTAAATTTATTTATTTATTTATTTATTACATTTATATACCGCCCCATAGCTGAAGTTATAAATTCTATTTGAGGAGCTCCGCATATTCATATAGTCAAACCAGAATGGGGAGAAAGGAACGAGTCAGTAGAGGAGGAAGCGAGAGGGGGATGGAACACATCTCCTCCCTCTCACATATACAACAAACCCAGGGAGAAAGGAACGAGGAAGCGAGGAAGAAGCCAGAGGGGACTGTCGCTGCCCATTCCCCCTTTGTTTTACTAAGCTCTATCTGTGGAGCTCCCATAGAATTCAAACTGAAAATGGCGAGCACAAAGAGACGAGGCAGCCGATAGGTGGGAAGGCAGGAAATCGACCAATCAGATTGTCATACCCTCAAAGCTCCGCCCACTTGTCAAAATGCGATTTAACTCCCCCAACAACACATAACCATAATGTGGTGCAAACTCGGATGCTGACCTAAATGTTGCAGTAAATCCCAACTGCGAATATGTGCATTATCGTGGTTAAAAGACGATGCTGCGGTGAATGGAAGGCTGTGTCACGTGTCCTAAAATGGGAATCTGTGTGTTTACTTCAGTGTAAAGAGCCCATGTAGATGTGCCCCTGGTCTTTGCCTACTGGGATTCTCCACAAGCTTCTGTATGAGTCATATACATTCCTTGCACTGGTTACCTTCTAACTGCACTAGCACAAGGTAAGTGACTTGCCTTGGCTCTAGATTATTGTTACGCTGGGAATGAAGACATCAACCCATTGTCCTCCTCACTGTTTGCAAGTTTGAAGACTGGAATCTCCAACTAACAAACTGGGACAAACACTTCTGCCATTTATTGGGTATCTCTGTTTTTTGTTTTTGTTTTTTAAATCCATAATATGTTGCCTTGGTTATTTTGAATACGTAAGTATTATATATTGAAAACACTTTTCTACACTGTAATTCTGGCTGAGCCCTAATACTCTGACGTTTTACTATTATGACATATCTGTGAAGTGGGAAAGGATTTGCAATATGCAATTGAGCGCAGCAAGGCTCCAGTTTGAAATCTAGACTTTGTTCAACAAGTGCTGTCAGAATTTATAGTCGAGCTCCTGTTTTAATATGGATTTAAATCCCATTTATACCATGCTCCTGTCCATTTATATGCTAATATTTATGACATAATCATTTCTTTATAGCTGCTGTATTTTTTATTTATTGCATTTTTATACCACCCAATAGCCGAAGCTGTAACTATCCTTCATAAGCGATGGCCTGTTGTTGTTGTTGTTGTTGTTGTTGTTTTAAAAATAAAAACAAAAAACAGGACCTAGCAAAGGGAGTAAGAATGCATCACAAATTAAGGAAAAGGCTGCCAACTGGAGCAGCCTATCAGTGTATAATTAAAATCAAATGCAAATCAGCACCAAAAGTTGGATGTTAATGCTTCACTGCAGAAACCATTAGTACTGTTATGGGAAAACCTGTTGATTTCATTCTTGTGAGATGACTGAAGACAATAAAGAAAGCAGCAGATTTAATAGCCATTCCGGGTTTTAATTAATTTGGGCATGATCCAGCCAATGGAAAGTGCCTTTAGGTCTCCCTAGTTAAGTGCTTTCAACTATTTTAAGACTACAATCCTATACAGCCCTATACTCAAAGGGCTTCCTTCTGAGCAGATATGCATAGGATTGCATTGGAATTCTATATTTTTAACTCAAGGCACCTGAAAAAAGTGGTGAGTGAGATAAAAGACACTTCCCTTGAAATGTCCTCCTCAACCAACACACCCACACTGGGCACTTTAGAAACCTAGGGGCTGTCTATACATGGGCAAAGCCCTGTGTTGGCTGCGGATATGTGCTGCGTCACTTATATGATGCAGACGCTGCTGCCCCTGCACTGTTCAAATTTGGCGATGCAATAGCAACAAAACTAGCAGTTTGCCACTGACATTTGGTGGCAAAACACTATGGAGACTCAGAAGTGCCACATATAGGCCATAGCTAGACCTAAGGTTTATCCCTGGATCGTCCAGGGGTCAAACCTGTTCATCTAGTGACACACAGGGGATCCAGTGCTCAGGCAGGGGTGAACCCTGGATGATCCAAGGATAAACCTTAGGTCTAGCTGTGGCCTTAGTTTGTTTTCAGGCTACATGTGGACTCTTTAAATCTATGTAGCAGTTTGCCATAAATATTAGTGGCAAACATTTTTTGGTTGTTGCGCCCTCCCCCAGGGAAGTCCATGGGTTAGAAATCGGCTTCTGGACTGTCCAAAGTTGTCTCTCCCTGCTTTAGACAAAGAATCACTGGCTATGCACTCATAGGGCTGTGTATTTGTATGTGTAGAAATCAGAGTTCAGAAACTTTGTTTGTATGTAGAAAATGTCCCTAACCATATTCAGTTTCTGGTGTTTACAGTATAGATAGATTCTGGAAAAACTCAATGTCCAGAGACTCAAAGTTGACAGAACTGTACTAGATGACTCAATGATCTCACTTGCTATCAAATATCTTTAAATATTTGAATCAGCTTTTAGAAGATAGTGAACTAGAAGAAAAAGTGGAATACACTGGTGCATAGATTAGAAAGCTGGCTTCTTGGCTGTGGTTTTCTAGCTTAAGACACAGAAAAATGTTTGAGATGCACAGTACCAAAGAGGGGAAGCTTTGCTGTTAAGAAGTAACCAAGATTCTTCAAACCTTCCAGTGTTATTAAACCTCAAGGCTGTTAATCCTACCAAATAGCTTTTGCCTTCTGTGATGCTTCCGTGGCATCTTCCTCCATATGAATAAAATAAGTTGTTTTGTTTTTTTTCAATTTCAAAAATTACAAATGTGGTACCCAGACAAGTCCTGACTGAACAAAACAATCCTAACTCCCAAGCAAAAAATCAATTTGAGAAAAGCAATTTATATTTTTCTCAGAGAGATTGTACTTTTTGATTGCAATGTTAAAAAAAAAAAAAAGCTTTCTTGCAGGCTGTGGCTTTTACAATGAGCGTTTTTATTTATTTTGATACAAAAAACCTAACTAAATTTAATTTTTAAATAAAGTAGCGTGATGAAAGCTTCTCTTACCAGTACAGTATTGTGGCAGATAACGTCTCAATAATAATAATAATAATAATAATAATAATAATAATAATAATAATAATAATAAACAAAATTGCTGTTGTAATGTTTGCCTAAGTCATGCAAGAAGTACTTTTCTCACATAAACAGTAAGGGCACATTACTATGCGTATTTAGACAGAAAAGAAGTCACACAACTCCCAGCATTCTCCAGCCATCAGACAAGTGCTACTGTGGGCATTTTTCACATGCCCGCAGAACAGTATTCTTCATCAATTTCCCATGCTCTCTCTGTCTTTGGCATAGCCACAAGGGGTTTGCAAGCTTTAGTTTCTGATTTCAATTAGCCACCCCAGTTTAGCATTACTTCTAAACCCTACATTATGGTTAGTCTTTACAAACATTTGTTGCAACAAGTCAGCTTCATAAACCATGGTTTGAAGCTGACTTGTTTAAAAAACAAAGGTACGATAAACCGCAATTTAGGGTTCGGATGATATAACATGCTATGGCTAATCAAAACAGAAGTGAAAACTTCTGAACTCTTCCTCAGGGCCCAGCTCATTCCTATCACAACAAGCCATGGCTCATCATGACATCGAGATGCAGTCATTTTATTTCCAACTGAAATTCAAATCCATTAGGAGTAGACATAAAGAACATTGCAAACAATAATTTAGAAACATATGAACATTTACAAGAGGAGGGGGAAACCACACAAATATGAACACAACGCAGATATCTACCTTATCCCCATAGACAGATTCTAGGATCCAACTTTGCTTCCTGGTTGCATTAAAGTGCATACTGGATCCTTTCTGCAGCCTGGGTGTCAAAAACCTGGAGAAGGAAAAAGAATCCATGTGAAACAAAACGAACGTTCCCGCATCATATCATTGGTAGATTGCACATAGAATATGATGCAATGGGTGAATGAAATGAACAGAGACACAAATGAAGAACAAAAGAAATACACTCCAGATAATGATCAGCTAAGTTTTTGTAATGTGCCCAGAGAACATTAGTTATGGGCAGATAAGAAATGTAATAAATACAGTATAATATAATAATATTAGTGCAACACATATTAAATCATTTCTGCCTACCATCCTCAGCCACAAACACAGCAGAGTAAGTGATCAATGTAGCTTGTTCCAAACAGTTGTAGATGCACAAGGTTTTCATATATTGGACATTCATTTCGCTCAGTGCTTGGAAGTATCTTGAGGTGCTCCAAGTTGCTGGGTTGCTAAGACCCCTGTGGAACCATTGTATTGTCCTCTCCATTATTGAAGAGAATAAAGCAGCAATCAGTGTGTTTGGCTAAAAGTGACAAAACTTCACAGCCACTTATGTGTGAAAAGCACACTCTTTACCAAAGAACATCGCACACAGCAGCAAATGCACTTAGTTCACTGAACCGTTGAGTCAGTTTATAGAATCCAATCACATAACTACACAAAGTGAAGGGACAGACAGTCCATCAAATACAAACTGTACATGTTCTCAAAAAGATGTGTCCTTTGGTTCACAACGATTCCAATCTTCTTGTGACCCTTCCCAGTGGTTACCCTGAGATGCTCCCTTTTTTTTATACTTCAGCTTTCCCCAACCTGGTGCCCCTCAGACGTGTCAGATTGCAGCTCCAATAATTCCCAGCCAGCAATGGACAATGGCCATGCCTGATGAGAATTATGGGAGCTGCAGTCTAAGGGGCACCAAGTTGGCCAAAGCTACTGTACAGTTTGTTACTTCTATAACAGAGTGCAGGTAGCACAGGTAATTACATCCTATTTAATAGTGCTTAAGTGACAAATAACACTGAGCAAATAGTGGTGAGAAAAGATGAAGTTCTCAAACATATTGACAAATTGAAAGCAAATAAATCACCAGCCCAGATGGTATCCTTCCTAGAGTTCTAAAAGAACTCAAATGTGATCTTCTAGCCAAAATATGCAACGACCCTACGCTCAGCCTCTGTACCAGTGGACCGGAGTATGGCCAATTTAACACCAATTTTTAAAAAGAGATCCAGGGGGGATCTGGGAAATTACAGGCCGGTTACAGGCATTATTAAAGGCAAAATTAGTAAGCGTATAGAAGGACATGTCTTTCTGAAAGTGACAACACGGCTTCTACAAAGGTAAATCCTGTCTCACTCATCTTTTAGAGTTCCTTGAGAATGTCAATAAACATGTAGACAGGGCTGATTTGGTGGACATTGTTTAAGTGGACTTCCAAAAGGCTTGGAACCTGCCAACTCCTAATTTGTAGTATACATTTTACCCAAATGTTACAGTGTGTGGGTTTTTTTTGCTATTAAAAGATATTCATAAAACAATACAACGGACAATACAATACAGGAAGAAACTGTACAAGAGGATTAAGCATTCACAATTTACAGAAGGGAAGGTCCATAGCTCAATTATTATAATTTATTATAATTTATTTATATAGCACCATCAATGCACATGGTGCTGTACAGAGTAAAACAGTAAATAGCAAGGCCCTGCCGCATAGGCTTACATTCTAATAAGTGGTAGAGCATATCTCAATGGTAGAGCATATACTTTGAAGGCCCTGGGTTCGATCCCCACCCTCTCCAAGTAGGGCTGGAAAAAATTCTGCATGAAACCCTAGACAGCTGCTGCCAGTCAGTGCTAACAATACTGAGGGCTCATCTACACCAGGCAGGATATTCCACTATGAAAGTGGTATGGAAGTGGTATATAAAAGGCAGGAGCCACACTACTGCTTTATAGTGGTATTGAACTGCACTGACAATTGTTGCGGCCCATTGACACATACCATATACAGCTTTCATACCACTTTCATAGTGTTATATCCTGCTTGGTGTAGATGTGTCATGGCCCCCAACAGTTGTCAGTGCACTTCAGTACCACTATAAAGCAGTAGGGTAGATCCTGCAGTGCACTTCAATTCTGCTATAAAGCAGTAGTGTGGCTCCTGCCTTTTATATACCACTTTCATACCACTTTCGTAGATGAGCCCTGAGCTAGATGGACTCAGTAAAAATCAGCTTTCTACACTCGTAACATCCAGGAGGGATTGTAGTTCAGTGTTACATCACCTGTTCTGTATGCAGAAGGTCCCAGGTTTAATCCCCTGTTTCTTCAGTTAGGGCTGAAAAAGTTTCTACCCAAGCTGCTACCATTCAACAGCAACAATACTGGGCTAGATGGGATCAGTTAAGGCAGCTTCCCGTGTTCCTATATGCCCAGATGATACCTAGGAACTGTTTTAGTAACTATTTAACCTAAAATACCCACATATAGTTTTCTGTGAGAGGCTGGAGGCTTCAAATGAGCACTGCTTTCATTAACAAAGCAATACTGTAGTGTATAAGCAGTGTATGCCTCACTTTTCCTTTTTGGGAGACTAACTCGCCATTTCCATCTCTCAGGCTGTGCATTACAACACAGCTCTTGGTACTATGGCTCTACAGAGAGATTATTAGAGGCATTCCACTGCCTAATTCCTTCTACTCCCGCTGCAACGAAGTAGTCACACATTTATGAAGCAAGTTCTTGTTGACCGGTCAAAGGTGGAGAACAAGGATCATTGGGGATCCAGATATATGCTTTTTCCAAATCCCTCTTAAAGTGGGTTTAAACAGGTGACATGTTTCATTAACATTTTTCCTCCCATAAAATTCACCCCTTTTCTGGTGTCGCTTTTGCAGTTCTTTTTCTAATGCAACCTGTTTGGTCATTTTTGTGTAGATTTTATAGCAAAGTATAATGTTGTCTACCATTATTCCCATTATCCATGCAACATTATCCATGTTCAAATGGATACTGTTGTTTTATACTGTTATTTTTATATTTTTGATGGTTTTAAACTCTGTATACTTTTTAATGTTCACTGTTTTTAACTTTTGTAAACTGCCCAGAGAACTTCAGCTATGGGGTGGTATATAAATTTAATGAATAAATAAATAAATAAATAAATAAATAAATAAATAAATAAATAAATATTCTAACTACAGCACTTTTTCACAAAAGCAGTAAGTTTACAACATTTGTGGACTAATACCTAGTGATCATTTTGATATGGAGGCATGCAATGTTGCACATGCAATTGCCAATTAAGCATGACTCATACAACAACCATGCATTTTTTCCCCACAAAAGCCACCAAAACTCCCACATCTTGGCATTAAAGCCAAACATCTATATATTTGTTCCTCTTTGTACATCTTTTTTTGGACAAGTCCAGCACTCTATCCAATCCACATTAGCCCTTGTTTGACCACAGTAACCTACTTAGCTTATACAAGCATCGTAATATGATCCTTTCCTTCTCTGGGGAAAAATTAAAGAAAAATGTTCCATGTGCACTGGTACTAGCACTGAGTGATTGGGACTGTTTAAACTGGACAGATTAAAAATGTTGGCGTGTCAATTTCTGCAAAAATCCAAGAAGAAGACTGAACAGGAGTGGGGGACCTGTAACCCTCTAGGATCAGCCTTCCTCAACCTGGGGCGCTCCAGATGTGTTGGACTACAACTCCCAGAATGCCCCAGCCAGCTGGCTGGGGCATTCTGGGAGATGCAGTCCAACACATCTGGAGCGCCCCAGGTTGAGGAAGGCTGCTCTAGATGTTGTTGGACCCCAACACTGATCAGCCCCAGTCAGCTTGTCCAACGATCAGGCAAGATGGGATTGGGGATAGTTAAGAAATTTGCTCTGTTGAGGGGTTTTGCTTGTTTTAAATGGATTTACCCAGTAGGTACCTCCCAAATCCCCAAAACAGACTTGGGGCCTGTCTACACAGAGTCTTCGGGGCGCCTGGAGTGCGTCTGCAGTGCGCCCCGAAATCGATAATGTAGACAGTACCTTAAGTGTTCCAAGAAGAGGAGGAGGAGGCGGTGGCCCCGCACCGCCCCTCGCGGGGATGGAGTGAAGAGTTGCCGGGCCCGGCGGCCTCACCGGGGAATCGGCTGCGTCCTTGGCGCCGCCCACCTGCCCGCCGGCCTCCTGTTGCCGGCGAAAGAGCCACCCGGGCCCACCCGGGTCGGAGAGCTCGGCGGCAGAAGCCACCGCTGGCTCTGAGCTCAATTCCCCGGCGAAGCCGGCGGGCCCGGCAACTCTTCACCCCGTCCCCGCGAGGGGCGATGTGGGGCCACCGCCTCCTCCTCCTCCTCTTCTTGGAACGTTTAAGGTACTGTCTACATCATCAATTTCAGGGTGCACTGCAGACGCACTCCAGGCGCCCCGAAGACTCTGTGTAGACAGGCCCCTGAACACAATTTGCAGTAGGAAATCCATAACTTTCCGAGCTTGCAATGCATTCATTAAACTCCACACATCTCAAAAATGTGTAAAGATAACTGTATACTAGGGTTTTAAGGAATTTTTGTTAAACCAGTTCCATTTGTGTTTCGCGGACTGGGAGGTATCTTTCGTTCCATCGTCCACTCATTAATGCAATCGGGTTTTTCTCAATTTCTCGAACTTGCGCGAATGTGCAGTTCCAAAAATGCGCATATTACCACAAAATGTGCAAAATGAACAAAAAGTGTATGGCGGGAGGGGGCAAAATCCACATCTTGGATCATTTCCTCTCTCCCACCCCATATTTTTCTAAAAAACAATTCTAGAAAGTAAAAAAAAAATGGTCCACAAATCCGTGTGACTTGGATAAAGCTGGCCTTCTGCAGAATCTGCAGGCCGAAGTCACAGAAATGCCAAGTCAGTTGAATCCATTGCAGATTTCACCAACAACTCTACTCCATATATTCCTACAGTGCTCACAGTCATGGGTGTATGCTTACAAAATGCATTCATTTGAAAACTGCATTAAAAATAAGTATGAATTTCTGCATGGGGAAATAACCTGTACAGAACCAGGACAGAAGGCATCTAATGGTGGGAAAATGTGAAGTCTGAGCTTGACAGATGTGCACATCCCTAGATGGGAGTTTTAGTCCAACAAAATCTGTAGGGCGGCAGGTTCCCCACCCCAATCTAGAATTTCCTTCCACAACATCTCCTCCCCATGTTCCAGAACATCTCTCTTTATCCAGAATATTTTCGGGGTTCCAACATGCCTCTTGGAAGGTATGAAACAGGGAGCAAACCAGCACCACATTTCTCCTACAAACCTGAGCAAAACCAGGTATGTATAAGTGTATTTTTTCACTCCAAATAGAGAGCAATCTTTTGGTGTACGGATTGATTTTATAAAGTCAGATAAAACATTATGCTTATCTTGATAGCCGGAGCACAGCTAGAGGCATTTACTGATGGATGATGGCCGGTGGCAAATGCACTACATCTCACAAAGTGTGAATTACAATGTCTTTGTAATAGCAGAGCAAATAGATCAGATATGAAATGGACATATGAAAAGAGAGATTCTACCCTGTGCAAGCTGTGACAGACAAAAATGGAAAAGCTGATAATTTACAAGGAGCTGAAATCAATTCAAAATAACCTGGTCTACACCCATCATTCACACACATGCATTTTCCAGGAAAAATGGGAACTGTCCTTACTGTGAACATCTCTTCTCAGATCCTCACAAAGGGCATTCTTAATTTTATTTCATTGATTTATTTTTACATGTATATCCCAATTTTCTCATCCAGGGAACTCAAGGTGGCTAACATAGAGCTCCATCCGACGAGCATTTTATTGCACGCTCATTACTGGGCACTCATGGAGTTTGCTCAGGTCCCTCACATGACGTCGTCTGCCTCCCACATGCCTTCTGCCCCTTCTGGCCTTCCTTGTGCCACACAAAAAGAAAACCTCATTAAGTCCAATGTTTTTTAAACTCGAAATTGCTGCTCTCTCCTGCTGTGTGCAGGAGAAGCAGCGCCATTAGAACAGCAGACTCAATGGGCCTTGTGCTCATTCTGTACTCCCTCTTTTGAAAAGAGGAAGTAACTGAGGAACGAAAACACGGGCGGAGAAGTGAAGGTAGGGAACATGTTAAACCCCAGTGTGATGGAGCTTATCTCTTTCCTGTCTCTTTTATCCCCACAACAACATTATGACATAGGTTAGGTTAAGAGTCACTGACTGGCCCAAAGTCACCCCATGAGGTTCATAGCTGAGTGGGGACTAGAACACAGATCTCCTGAGTCCCAGACAAACACTCTAACCACTACACAACACTGCCCTCTTGGTCAGGAAGGTGGGTGTGTAGTCCATTCTGATCATTCCAGTTGCAAGCAGGGCATTTATGGGGAGGCGGAGCCACGTGTTTCTTTTCGTGGAGAGGTGCTGCCCTGCTCTCCCAGTCTATACTGGCAGAGCAAAGAAACCTCAAAAGCCCTACTGAAATAAAAGTAGGAAAGGACGGAATGCATGAGTCCTGCCTACCAGCCTACTGTGTGGCAGTGGCAGAAGCTGCAATTCGCCTCCCCGCAGCCTCAAGTATAATCAACGCTTTCTAAAGAAAATGGTGGGTGGAATGCCCTCTGTGAAGCTCTGAGAAGAGAAATTCACAGTAAGGAAATTTCCCATTTTCTCCAGAGGTTCATGGAAGGCATTCCTTAACCTCAGGGCATAGCAGAGCAGGTATGGGCAAGCTGAAGGGATCCTCTGGCAGAAGAATTAGGCTTTGCAGAAGGAGACCCCTCCTGTGCGGCAGCCTCCATGGTTCCTGCGTTGATCAGTTCCAGAAACCAAGGATGTTTTAGCCAGTGAGGAGCTATATTGATCACCTCTGCTGAGGTTCTCCTGATCTTCTGGATGACTTTGGACAGAATGGAATTGGTGGGAAGGCATACAGGGGAACTGCTGGCCAAGGTTTTTCTAGAGCGTTTGTTTCTCCAGGAACTTTGTGAAGAATTTTGAGACCTGAACGTTTTCCAGAGTTGCAGACAGATTCAGTAGTGGTTGCCTGAACCCCATTGTTACCTGCCAGAACATCTCAGGATTGAGAGCCCATTCCAATTCCTTGGGGGATGTTGAACTCCAGTCCACCATGATGATAATCATCAGTTCCAGGTGAAGAAAAATGTCCCCCCAGAGTTGCTCATTTATGCTCTAGGTGCATCCACAGAGAAGGCTCTCTTACTGAACCCCAACCAGCCATGCCTCAGCCACCACTGGAACATGAGGTACATCGCCCACAGCAACTCTTAGGAAATGGGCTGGCTAGTATGGAAGGGAACAGTCCTTCTGAAATCCTGTCCCAAGCCATCTGGGGTTTTTAAAGGTAATCACATCTTCATTGAATTGTGCCTGGAAATTCACTGGCGACCAGTGAGCTGCTATAAAAGGGGTGCACTATATTCCCATGGGAAAGCACCCACTAGCATCCCTACTCCTGCATTCTGGGGCAACTGAAGTTTCCAGAAACCCTTTAAAGGTAACCCCATGTAGAGTGCATTGCAATAATCCAATTTAGGTTATTGTTGTCATGGCAACTACCAATTTTACTTGTTCTCTCTCTCTATAAAAAAGGATATATATTAGTCACCTATGCAGCTAATTAACACTGCTCAAAAAGACTTCCATTTACCCCAGTTTGCATTTGAAGGTTGGCTAATTTACAGATGGTCAACATGCCATTTTTTAAATATCTAGGATAAAATGACAAGAATTACAGATTTGCACCATTTATTTTAAGGTGCTGCGAATCAATCCCCTTTTATCTTCACTAAACACAGCTGTTCACAGCAATTTCAGTCGACTTCACTGGGAAACAGCACCAGCATACAAGATAAAACTTACTAATTTTGCACTTGCTTCAGCTTGTTGACTTTAATTCACCAGTATTAGAAATACTTTGCATTCCTTCACTTCTTTTAAGGCTTGCAGCTGCTATGTCCCGTGCGAATGTTTTGTGGGAATTTTCCTGATTTTCTCTAGTATGGGGGCAATTCGTGACTCCCTGGCAGTGCAAATACATGCCTTTTGTTGCCACTGCTTTTATTAAAAATTACTTAAGTGGTTACGACAATGACATGCTAAAAGCTAAAAAAAAGGGGGGGATGCATTGTTCACCATGAGGGAATAAATGTGCCTGTAAGGCGGGAGAGGAGATAAACACCCAATGATCTGGCTTATCTGTGTGGGAACCAAGAACTGGGGCTTCTCCAGATGCTTCCATGCTTCAAATGGGAATTTCCGCCCTGCATGACATATCATTATTGGCTCCAAAGGCAACTCAGAAAGGGAGAATGGTTTGTTCATGTGGTAGAATATTCTTCAGCTTATGCACTGAAAAACTTCCTGGCAGCCTGTCGCAGCTGGAACATGGGGCTGCCTAGCATTCTCTACATTATTATTCTTTTCTGCTGAGAAAGAGAAAACTAAATGATGGCAAAGCACGAGTCCCCGAGCTGCCAGCCAGTACAGAGTTTAGAAGACAATGTTAGGAGAAATCAATGTTCTTCCGACATGTCTTGTAGAAGGTCATTTCAGAAAGTCAGTTTCAAAGTCAAGTAGGAATCAGATTGGAATTTGGCAGGGGGAGAGACAGAGAGACTACCACTATTTGTAGCCTGGGAAGACCCCGGTTTCAGTAGACCTATGTAGGCGTTTGCCACCTGTTTGCGAAACAGCCTTGTCTGCGAGGAATCCATCGTGGTGGCAAAACGTCTGTTCTGTTTCGTTGCCCTCAGCAGATCCAGCTGTGCAGTAAACCTATTTATTTATTTATTTCTATATTGCCCAATAGCTGAAGCACTCTGGGCGGTTCACAAAAATCAAAGCCATAAGAACAACGTAAAATATAATATAAAAGATTAAAACCACAATATAAAACCACCGTACAAAAATGCAACCACAATAAAACCGATACAGAGATTTAAAACACAGTTTAAAGTGCAGATTTGAAAAAGCAGAGTTAAAAGACTTGGGCCTCCGCTAGATGAGGGGGGTCGGGGGGGAGGTGATCTCGCGATTTTATGATCTCGAGATCGTCACCCTGGTTCACACGCGGCGCACAACATTGCACCCGCCATTTTGGGATTTTCGTTAAAGTAAGTTTTAAAAAAAATTCCCTGCTCCCCCCACCACACCCCGATGGGCACAGAGCTCCTGAGGATCTCTGTGCCCCATGCCCGGCTCGCGAGGAGCTGAGACAAACCGCGACACCGGACCACAAGTTCCGCGGTCTTGGGATCATCCCGAGACCATGGAAAAAGTGGGCTACAACTGTAGGGATGCACATTTGGATGCACAGGGACGATCCCGGGGTGAACACCGGGTTATCACCCTGTCTAGTTATGACCTAGGGTTGCTAAACTGTTAAAACACTAGGAAAATAAAAAAGATCTTCACCTGGTGCCAGAAAGAGTACAACGTAGGTGCCAGGAGAACCTCTCTTCAATGTACAATTGTGATCTCAGTTGCCTTCTGGAAGGAAGGATGGACGGACAAAAATGGAGGTATGCAATAGGAACAGGTTTTGGAGCATGTCCAGTAGAGAGGGGAAAGAGCTTGAAAAGGATCTTTATAGAGGTCTTTTTGGGAAGTGTGGATAAACTATGTTGATTTGTTTTCATCTTATTTAAGTGTATTGACATGTATGGTAGCAAACTGCTTTGTCCCCCCTCCCCACAGCAAATATTTTGGATAAATTAAAGTTCATTGAGAGCTGCTTTGGGCACATTTGACTGTAGAAAGTGGCATATAAATAAACAGAATGTATAAATAAAACAAATGTTAGAAGATGGTCTATCTACTTTGGATTCTCCCTCTCCTGACCCATAGAATTGCTATGCCAGTCACAAGATTGGGCATAAAGAGAACCAATCTGAACTGCTTCTCTGCTGGGCATAATGGCATGCAGAACCCGAATTATTTCCATAAGCAATTTTGGGCTTAGTTGTTCGCTGACTAATTAAACAAACTTCATGCTGATGACCAGAACAGAAAGCAATGGATTTTGCAGTGTGTCTCAGCAGTTAATCCCTCTGCATGAAACGTATTTATTTCTATTGTTGCCACTTGCCTACTGATTCCCAAATCATCTATGGGCAGTGATTCCCAAAACGGTGTGAGGTTTTAGCAGTGGGGGTTTCCGTATGGATCTCCATTAGAAGTTTCACAACAATGCATAATGTCAAACTTTACTCTCTGGTGGTTTACGGCATAGATCTGGGCATTAATAGCACCTCCAGATTACATTCTTATCAAACCACATAGTGTTCCCCAAACCACAGTGACAACAGTTATTTCAGTTTTCCACACTTTAATGAGTCAATGAGGACTAAACTGCTGGCCAGAGGTGATTTGCACTCCATTTCTAATGATGAATCTCTACTGGGGATAAGTCAAGCTGAAATTTTGTGAATAAATGCTGTAGGAACAGGTGCAATGTTGCTCATTTTGGCTCGGCAAGAGAGTTTATGACTTGACTGAAATCATTTGTGGAAACTAAACCATGATAATGTTACAAAGTAGCTCTCTTGTGAGTGAGCAGTACTTACTCCATCTTGAGGCAGCCAAAAAGCCAAGATGACTTCATCCCTCATCTCCAGAGATGGGACAAAGACACAGGAATGGGACTGAGAGCAATCATGTAAGGCTAGATCAAACAATTCAGTTTCTAATAGACCTCCAAAAATGCATTCTCCAGAGGCAAAGGTGGGGGTGAAATTGAGCATAATATGAATGCTGGATGGCAAGAGTGATATTTTGTAAAGTCAACCAACTGCAGTGGGTCCTATTGTTGACTCCAGCCTGGACAGTCTTTTAAGACAGTCATTACCATCCATGGTCACCTTTTGTCAATAGAATAGAAATAGTAAGACTTTGGTTTCTGGCAAGTACAGCCATAATCTCCCAAGCACCTTCTTTTGTTATGGGATGAAAAGCCAGCTCAGTCTTTCTCCCATGACAAGTAGCATCCCTTCCAGTGCTTATGAGCAGTGATGTCACTGCTTTTCTCTAAATTGTATATATAAAAAACAACAACCCAGGTTTTGAGAGTCAGGGTTCTCCCCGGCCCCATTCTTCCCAGGAGCATGGGGCCATGCTGCTGGAATCACTAGGTGCCTTAGCGCCCTGCCAGGGGTAAGGTGCTACACACTACTGCCAAAGTTGCTGAGTCTTTCCTCCCAGAGAAAAGGCTCCTGCTCCTTCCTTCTTCGTCATCTGAGACAAGGAGTTGCAACACTCACCAGTTCATGTCTACAAGTCATACCTAGCAATATACTCAGGGAAAGGTATATTGCTTTTAGAGATTCCCTCCCCTTTCCCCCCTGTTGTGTGTGTATGTGTGTATGCTCTAATAGCTCCATCTGATGAGTGTTTCATTGCACGCTTGTTACTGGGCACTCATGGAGTTTACTCAGGTACCTCACATGACATCGCCTGCCTCCTGTGCACTTCCGTCCCTTCTGGCCTTCCTTGTGCAACAAAAAAACCCTCCTAAAGTCCGATGTTTTTTTAAACTCAGAATTGCTGCTCTCTCCTGCTGTGTGCCATTAGAACAATGGGCCTCGTGCTCACTTTGTACTTCCTCTTTTGAAAAGAGGAAGTAACTGAGGAACGAAAACCCAGGCGGAGAAGCAAAGGTAGGGAGCATGTTAACCCCTGGTGTGATGGAACTTTAAGTCTCAAAAAACACCTTCTTACAGTCTTGAAATTACTTTTAAGCTTCCATTTGCTCAGCTAATTCCCCCAAAACTAGCTTGTGCATTTGAATCTATTTAAACCCCAATAAATGTGCCATTGTGGCGTTATCCTCTTCAAGGGTGTAGATTTCTTTGGGTAAGAATTGCCTTACTTAGCCACAGATGCTCTATTGCCAATGTCTAAAGCTTCTTTAGAAGCGGGTGGGTAGGTCTCATTAGAATGTGTGCAAGTTTGCACACGGGTCTAATGAGAGCACATCACGTAACTGTAAAGAATACCATATAAGCCACAAACAAAAAGCTTAGAACAAAATATCTAAATTATTTAGCTATTTGAAGCACAAATATCAGAGGAATACAATGAAATTAAATATTACCCATTTTACAGCCAATAGGATTAGGCAGAATTTCTTCAGTTCTAGAGTAGATAGAAAAGTTTTAACTCCGACTATCCCCTGGTGTATAAACGGAGTGCAAAGGATGCCATAATACCTGCTTCAAAAAGGAGATTTTCCAAAGGACTGCAGAGAGGAGGAAAGGGTTTAATCCCTCCTTCATCCTAATAATCACTCTTTCCCCCAACTCAAGCTATTTACATGTTAAATGGAAAGGCACACTCAAAATGATGTATGGCAAATATAGTCTAGAATCAGTTTCAGAACACTAAACTAGCAGTCCTTAAATGTGAAACCAACCCTTATATTTGAGCTAGACTTAACTCAGATAATTGTTGATGACAAATTAAGATTTTGTAAATTACTTTGTGGTGCGAATTGCTATACAAGTAACAAGGTGCAATAGGAATACATTCACGGTAATGTCAGAATGTTGGATTATTTTCACAATGACATCAAGGCCTTATAAACACTTATAAACACTTACCTGGGATTAAGTTCCAATGAACTCAGTGGAATTTATTTGACGTGCACTGCAAAAGTGCTTTTCATAGCACAATCCTGTGCATGGCTACTCAGAAACATGTCCCACTGAGTTCAGTAGTACATACTCCCAGGTAAGTGAATATAAGGATGCAATCCAAATCTCTCTCCTGTTGTTTTTGCAATGTGTGAATGTTGTTCACCCAGGATAAAAAGAGGAAGAGTAGGGATGTATGAGAAATTCTTTACAGTTCGTTTTTGGTAAGGATTCATCCAATTTGTTCCTTTCGGACCAAGCACAGACCCAAAAAGAGCATTGATCTCATGCAACCAACTTCAAAATTATTTGTTTGTTGATCCTAATTATCCTTTTTTTTAAATCATCCTATGTCCTATGAGGAGTGCTTGAGATAACTCTTGCTAACAATGTGATTTTTTTAAAGCCTTCTTTGGATGCTTCAGTCAGCAGTTGCTCCATGGGTAGTATACAGCTTATTGGCAACACGTTGCAATATTTCCCGCTATACTATTGTGTGCAAAGGGATGTCAGATGTATAAGCACAATATATGGAAGAATATAAACTGAAGATGTATTGGCCGTGTTTCAGGTCCTGCTGTTTCAGCAGATGTTGACTAGCCTTTTCTGGTTGTCGGCGGAAGGGAAAGAAATCTCCTCTGTGTATTTGGGAAAGGTCAGTTGGAGGGAGAAACAATCCCAAGGTCCTTCTTTCTTTCTTTCTTTTTTTAACCAGAAGAAAAATGTGGATTCAATTGAAAGTTTTGACATGATTCATGGCCCAATGATTCAAGCAGATAAATAATGTGCTTAAACCTGCAGGAGGTTGCAAGAAGAACTGGATAGTAACAATGTCCATGCACAGGTTGCTATTTCATCTCATGCACTAATGAATACAAGCTGAACATGCTTACAAAACCAGTTGAAAATATGTCCAAAATGGTGCCCTACAGTGACTCACCACTGATCATTGCCTCTAATAAGCAGCCTACAGGTTATATTTCCAGATCTTGGTGCTTCAACATGGCAATTTACTACTTCCTTAGTAAGTAAAACATCTAGCACCTGTTACCATATGACTCCTCCTTAACCTGGGAAGTTTCTTTACCATGCCAAACCGAGGCCTTGCAACAGAACATCTGCCACATGCAAGGTTGTTATCCTACAAAGCCCTAAACTACTTGGGACTGGGATACCTAGCAGATCACCTTTCCTTATATACACCCAGATGACAACTATGATCCTCAGAGGAGGCCCTACTGGCCATTCCGAGATGAACGGAATGCCGCCATGAAGAAGTGGCGGGCCTTCTCTGTGGTGGCACCCACCCTCTGGAAGACCCTCCCTCATCTGGTTCGGGAGGCAGAAAATGTAATATCTTTTAAAAGACATACTTTTTTACACAGGCTTTCCCTGGTCTTTAATGTAGATGTTTTTATATTGCCTTTTAAACTTTTTAATGATTTAAATTTATACTTGTATTTTATGTTTTTTAATTGTGCACTGCCCAGAGATCTTCAGCTGATGGGCAGTACAAAAATGTAACAAATAAATAAAAAAAACTATATTGCTATGCTTCTGGTGGTGCAGTGGTAAATTCTGAATTGTGACAGTGTATATACACCCACCCACACACCGAAGAGCAGCAGGACACAGCACAATACCCAATTAATTAAGATCAGTATGATTGAAATCCTATGCACAGTGTCCTGGGAATAAATGTCTAAGAAACTGACATCCATGGAAATTACATGTAGTTAAGTTTGGCTGGATCATACCACCAAAATGTCATCTATAAATTAATACATCAGGTAAAGAATGCCATTGAATCATAATTCATAATGCCACTGTTGTCCCCATCGTAAGTTGACCAGACTAAAGGAAACCTAACAGCATTTCCAAAATTTAATAAAATTTGGCTCAAGCTAAATAAAACTAGCATGCTTTGAAAATCACAAAATAAACCCACAGTATTATAGGGACAGGGAGCTACAGTTACCATTCTTGGTTTTAGTGAAGACATCAATTTCATCAATTAATAGAAGCATGAGGCACACAAGGACACATGACTGCAGAGCAAAAGAATATGGAAGAAATCTTGTTTTTCTGGAATACCAATGTGATGATATTCCATTGGAATACAATGGAATACCAATGTGATATTATCTAATTTATTAGTATTGTCAAGACTTAATTGCAAAGAACCATCTCTACAATTTCATGTTTGGTTGGACTGATTTGTCAAAATGTCAGAAAGTTATTTGGCTGCTCCATGTCAAGGCCTTTACTGAGGTAAAGAAGAAATCAGAGCTTTCCAGAAGTATTATTAGCATGTTGTTGTTGTTGTTGTTGTTGCTGCTGCTGCCATGCCTAGGAGTAAGTAACAGCAGGCTTGCCTATACTCAAACAGGGTGGGCCCAACAGGGCCGGCGCTACCATTAGGCCAACTAGGAAGCCGCCTAGGGCGCAAACCTCAGAGGGGCGCAGTACTGCCCTTTAAGGGTCACAGTTTTATACAAATTAGCTGTTTTAAGAAAAAACATAATAAAAGGAAAACATAATAGTTGAGAAACTCTTCTTGAACAGCTGAATCGAAGTTGGCAAAAAAATTTGCGGGGGTGCAAGTAGCTTGCCTTGCCTAGGGCGCAAAATAGTCTGGCACCGGCCCTGGGGCCCAATGTGTCCAACTCTGACAGCTGGTAAGAGTGCTTGAAGGCTAAGACGTATTCCAACCCATGTGAAGCCAGGTGTATTTGCTAATATTAAATATAGTTATAATGTCTGTCTAGTAGTACCAGACAATTACGTTGTTGAGGTTTGCAGCTGGAATGCAGAGGCCGACTGCAAAAAGAAGGAAAACTAGGGCTCGTACATTCATCAACTCAAGCTTCAGCGAATGGATAGCTGTTTGGTGTGTCCTAAAATGTGCATATTCGCATTTACGTTGGGGTAAACAAGCCATATAGACAAGCCCAGGAACTGTTTTTCACACTGCACGTAGGTTCAAAAGCAGTTTGTGATGACATGGGGTTCTGAAGAGAACTTTAAAAAAAAGTTAAAATACATTTGCAGCACCCAAAATCATTCTTTAGGTCCTAGCATTTGTTTCTATTGGATCACAAAATGGGAGATTCAGTATTAAATGCAGCAGTATAGATGCTTTTGAATAATACATAACGGCACTAGCATTGTTTGTCTGATGAAAGTTATTTGTCTTTCTGCTTTTTGCTTTCTTCATGCAAATTTCCTTAGCACTGTGAATGAGTACAAAGATGCAGGTCCAGATAGCTCTAACTCCATTTTCTATATATAATAACTCTCCATATTATGTGTTAAAGTTGAATAAACATGGATAATATTCTGAATTGACTGCACTGTGGTATGGGAATATAGCTACTTTTCTTATGGAAATGAGAAAGTTGAGTCTTTTCTATGGAGACTTCCTTTACTATTAAATTTGGAGCATGATATTCACCCTAGAATACTGCAGGTAATTTATTCACACATAAATTTGCTGAAATATGCAAAGTGACAGCCCATAAAGTATCTCTTTAATCAACATTTCTAAACGTTTGTGGAAAATGGACAATTTAGAATATTAGGATGTTAGGACAATTCTGATCCAGACACCTGTGACCTGCTAGTATAATTCTGTTTCCCCACAGTAATCCTACAGAATTAAATTTCAAACCTCTGAGCTTTGAGGCAATTCAATATGAAATTTCAGGCCTGCTGCTGAATATGCAAGGGAAGTCCCCAAATGACTGCTCCACCAGATTAAGTTTGAGCATACATTTCTTTTAAAAGGAACAGAATAAATTGGATGTAGGAAGAGTCTTGACTCTGTATTGTAGGGACTACTGATTTGTTAAAAAATTAACTTTCCATTGGTTTTGCTTCTGTAATTCAGACCTGCACATTCAAGGGATGGGTGAGAAATTTGTCCGGCTTGCATTTTAATGCAGACTTCCCTAATTTTGCAATTTTGAACCGATATGTGAACTGAAACTCAGTTAGCCTTCAAACTTCGCAGTTTTCCAGATTTGCTATAGAATTCTCCATTCAAAAATGCATACACACACACACACACCCAAAATGTATACAATGGGGGAAATAATGTTTTAAATGCGTTAGATTAGGGGGGAAAGCTAACAAAAAGTGTATATATGAGGTAAACTTACATGCATGTATGTGCATAAAAATGCATACAAATGTTCCTGAAAACTTTAAAAAAGAATTCTCAAAGTTTGGGACAAACCAAATTTAAAATGGGGGAAATTCTGCAAGTTTATGCTTACCTCAGTCCTCGGAATACCCGCCATCACTTTCCCATTACCTGCCAAAGAGCTTACCTTGTGGAAAGGGAAAGGAAACAAGTGTTGGAGGTGCCTGTCCTCATGCCTGCCAGCTGCAACCTCAGACCATCATGCATTCAGTGGAAAGGTCTCAAGAGAGGATCTTCAGCCTGAATGTGATCAGGCACTGAACCAAGGGAGGCTGGTGCCTCCAGTTTCAGTCGGGGAGATTCCTATCTGGGTTTTTGTTACAACCAGCCTGAAGTCTAAAGGAGCTATCTAATCTCTCCTGTGGATAGAGTTCAGCACCTTAGATAGCTCTATTAGACTTCTGGCTGGTTGTAACTAAAACCGAAGTACTGAGTTTATTTGGGGGATAGGTTCCAACACCCTGAAAAGCTCCTTTAGCTGTGTTCATTAATATCTATCTATCTATCTATCTATCTATCTATCTATCTATCTTGTTTTAATGGCCCACAAATAATATTTACGGATGACAAACACTGATGAAATAATTTAACCTAACCAAGTAACTTGAAGATTTGGGCACTGCAGAGATGCATCCTCTTAATCCTATTTTAATTACCTTCATGATTAGATAGCTAATGATTTGTAATGAGATTGTGGGGGAAATGAACTGAATCAGAGTGTATTAAAATTGATTTATTGTGTAGAATTCTCTGAGGCTTGACCTGCTAGTGTTTACTTGGGCAAAGTTCCCACTGACGACAATGGGAGATATTTTTTCTGAATAAAAATTCCTAGGAGAACACTAATGCTGAATTATACCAACTGAACCTTGGCAGTGCAGGCTGGGGACTAGAGCTATCACCCACTTAATAATTAGGATCCTAAAATATGCTTGGTTATGAAAAGCAGTAGAGCTTCTGAATCATCTACATGTGTAACTCTCCAATAGTTTTGGGAGAGCTAACACAGTTAATGTAAGAATGACAAAACAAAATAAAACCTGGCAAGATGGCTGAAGACAGATTCACATAGCTGATCTTTAACTGGTCTGCAAATCAGCTGTAAGTGTGGATTAATCCACTGGAGAAATTAATGGCTGCTAATTGTTGAATCTGTCATGTTATTACCTTGCTTGCATTGGATGCATTTACCAAATGGGCTAGGAAATAACTCTGGTCAAACTTTGATTTTATATTTAGTAACAATAGCAACAACAACAACAACAACAGTGGAATAGAGCCGTGATTTCTGATTGGCACCCCTGTATCAAAGTTGCATGCTGAGAGGCAAAGACCAAGAAGCAAAACTTGGCCTGTTTCCAGATGGGTGGTTCAGGGTGCTAAAAATTGTTGATCTTTTATTGCAAGCTATCTGTGAAACTGCATTTGGCAATCCACACTCTTGGGAATAGTCAGGGGTATAGTGGAGACTGGGCTTGCAAGTTCACAGTGCCGGTGTATTTCTTTATCAGGGATGCTGACATCATTCAGATGCTGGAGAAATCCATGATGAATTTAAATCAGATTTCTATGAAGTTGAACTGCAGGTTTTTTCAAGGGATAAGCACAATTTCATTTGTTTGCACATGTGCATTTGCACAACTCCACATTTGTGCTAGTGTATATTAACCAACGCACATGTGCACACAAATGAAATTCTTGAACAGAAAAATTCGAGTCTGTCAATGAGTGGATGAAGGAATGAAAGATTCCTGACAATCTGTGAATCACAGACAGAATAGATTTAACATCACCTGAACATCCCAAAATGTCACTTAAATAAAAGTGTGTTAGAGCTAGGGCTTGCATGGACCTCCCGAACCGCTTCGTGGCCCGATCTGGAACTTTCAGATCAGGTCCGAACTGCTTTGGGTTGATCTGACCCTCCCCTGCTCCGCTCTGTGAAGCAAGATCTGGAGGGGCGGATCGAGATTTTGCCCCCTCTTCCCTACTTACTTGCCTCCCCGGCGGGTGGCAGAGCCAGGTAAGTGGGAAAGGGGGGACAAAATGGGGGCCAAATAAGCCCCCTCCCCCCACTTACCAGCGTTCGGAGCTCCGGATGGAGGCGAACTGCTTCGCCTCGATCCGCAGCTCCCCCGACCCAATTCGGATCTGCCTTTGGCGGAGGAGGATCGGGTCGCTCCGCTCCAGATTCACGATCCGAATCGGAGCGGAGCATAGCCCTATAATGAAGGGAAAATCCCACTTTCCACACACACCTCAGTTCAGACCTAGCCAGGTTGAAAGGCAGTTGTACTCACATTTGCTTGCCTTATCAGGGTTCCCCATCACACTGAGAGTTCACACGAGTAGAATTGCCTTTCAGACTTTGCCAATTGAACACAACAAGATCTGAACTGAGGAGTGTGAGGGCAGCCTGGAGGTATAGGGCCCTTGATCCTCTACTCACTTAAAGCCATCACATGTTCAGGCAAATGCCTGAACAGGGCTTGAGGCTCTGCAGGGTAAGGCAGTATTCACAGCAGAGTTATCAAATTCCCACTACTTTCTTGAAATATTCACTTCACACACAATTCTAAGTGCAGATGTCAGTCAGTCATGCGGACCTCAATGAAAAATGTTTAGTACCATCTAGTCAGACTGCGGCAAGCTATGAGGTTTTATTGATGACTGCATGATGAGATGATATAATGTTTCTCTTGCATAAATATACAAGAAATATAGGGCACAAATCTCGTAAAGTTTTATTTAAAAAGAAAGTTAAAAATTAGCCAATTAAATTAAACGGCACTGAAGGCAATTACATCTGAGAAGAAAAATAGCTCTAAGAAGAAGCAGGAGCCAGGATCAAGGGGGAAATGGATACCATCAAAACAACATGAAGGTGGGCATTTTTTGGGGGGGGGGGGTGATGTATTCAGTGATGTCAATTATGCTAACTTCTTGAGCGCCATTTTCTTGGTGGAAAGGCAGATTGCGAATCAAATCAATAAATAAAGTAGTGATGGGTAAACCTGCCAAGCTTGATTAAGAATGAGCCCATCTCAAACAAGTTAATTTGGCCTCACTTCAGTCCAGTGGAGCCTAGTGCCTCCAATGTCAGTGGGGCAGTGAATCCACTTGAGGTTTCGGTTAGAACCAGTCAGAACTCTAAATGAACCATCCAAGGTGCGAAGACTAGTTCTGAGTGAAACCCAGAGCAGATTCACCGCTCCACTGACATCGGAACCACCAGCCTCCACTGCTTCAGACTGGGCTCAAAATAACTCACTGAAGCCTGGACTAAATTAAGCTGCCTGTGAGCAGGTTGTTCAAGAGATGCACATCTATACCATTTTGATCCATGGGCTCCATGCAACACAACATGGAAGTGAAATTAACAAGGATTTAAACAGCACTGGTGTTTAAATGACCATAATAACCAGAAAGGTAGCATCCTACTTCCTTCTATATTGATTAGGGGCTCAGCTAGACAAGGGGGGCAGTAGGGCGATGATTTCATGATTTTATGATTGCAAGATCGTCACCCTGGTCTACACGTGGCATCAAGGCCACCATTTTGAATTTATTTTTTAAATGAGAAGGAACGCACGAGCGCTTGTGCGAAAACTGTATATATATATTTAAAAAAAACTCGCTCTCCCCCATCCCACCCCCGAGCTCTGTGCCCTGTGCCCAGCTCCTCATGGTTACTCACAAGGAGCTGGGACAACCTGTGATGCCCGGCCACATGTTCCGTGGTCTTGGGATCAGCCCAGGACCGCATAAAAACTGGGCTAGAAGGGTAGGACAATATCCCGGGGAAATGGAGGGATCATCCCTCCCTGCTCCTGGGATGCCCTGTGCATCATGTGAATGCACAGGGACGATCCTGGGGCGATCCCTGAGATATTGCCCTGTCTAACTATGGCCTAGGTCATCAGAGGCATGCCGTTGTACTGTGATCTCCTGTTATACCTACACCATGCACTTCCTCAAACTTATGCTGGAGCAGGTGGGGCTGCCTAGCACTGGAGGCCTCATGCTTAAGGCCTTGACAACACCCATTGTTGCCAGGAAGTACAGAATAGATAGTATGACTCAATCGATACTTATTACAAGATTCAATGTGAATTGCAAGATTCAATACCATGACTTTTTCCAAGATAGTATCTAAACTGTGGAATATTCAACCCAGCCTGAACAAATAATATATTCACCAGATAGCAGCATGATTTGAGGATATTCTATTTTGGTGACTTTCCCAGATCAACAATGACCGCGAGAATCAGGACCACGTAGGTTGACATGCATTAATAGGGACAGGCTTGTCAAGTGCAACATCTCAAACTATTGCCCCGCTCGTGCTCTTCGCTCCTCTAATGCCATGTTTCTCACCTGCCCAGGGGTCTCCACTTCCCTTGCTCGGCTTCGTCCATTTTCTTCTGCTGCCCCTTATGCCTGGAACACTCTTCCAGAACATTTGAGAACTACAAGTTCCACCGCAGCTTTTAAAGCTCAGCTAAAAACTTTTCTTTTTCCTAAAGCTTTTAAAACTTGATTTTGTTCTGACTTTATACTGTTAGTTTTACCCTACCCAGTGCCTGTTTACCCTACCCTGTGCCTGTTTGCTTTCTCTTCCCCTCCTTATTGTTTTATTATGGTTTTATTAGAATGTAAGCCTATGCGGCAGGGTCTCGCTATTTACTGTTTTACTGTGTACAGCACCATGTACATTGATGGTGCTATATAAATAAATAAATAAATAAATAAATAAATATAATAATAATAATAATAATAATAATAATAATAATAATAACAACAACAACCCTCATAGTGCATTGTGAATCAGGAAAGTTTTCTGCCATGTTTAAACATATGGCTGTTTTGATTGATGACCAGTGCAGATGTAACACTGCAGTTCTCTTTGACAAAGGTAAGAGATTGGGAGCGGGCCATGAGGAGGTGTGTTTAAAAACATAAGAAGAGCCATGCTGGATCAGACCAAAGGTCCACCAGCATTCTGCTCACAGTGGCCAACCAGCTATCGACCAGGAACCCACAAATAGGTTTACAACAGCATCCTCTCATGTTCCCCAGCAACTGGCATACATAGGCTTACTGCCTCTGATACTGAACGGTTTGCTTCCCTAACCTCTATTCCTCTGTGTTATGAATTTCAACCTCTATTCTGTTCCTGCTTTAACCATGATTTCATGTGGCATTTTCAGCAATGTCAACCATGGTTAACATTACAGAGGTTTCTCACCTCAGTCAAGATTTGAAGCAGCTGCCCAAATCTCATGTCATGAACAGAACTCTGCGTCATAGCAGACAAACACCAATTTAAACTTGCAGAGTTACTGATGTCAGTGATTAACCTGTTTTGTTTTGTCTTCATGGTGAATGAAACCGTCAGTTTCTGAATTCCTGCATCTCGTCATACAGTATGATTGCTCCACATTTTGAGATATATTTTCGGTGCCCACCGAGCTCTTTCCTATATGGCACAAGGCTACTTTCAGCAAGCAGAAGCATTTTTACTGAAATAATAGTCTCGATCCACAGAGACCCAATTGTGTAAACTGCAGAATCATTTGACAACTATGCTGAGCGCTATAATATTCCTGTCTCAGTAATTTACACCAAATTAAATAATAGCAGCATTGGTTATCTTGAGAGGAGAAATGTTACACTGGGAACATTCATTAGAAAAATTCTGAATGTACATATATTCTCGTAAAAATTACACCATTGCTAGATATGTCACAAGATTTCTGTAACCTGTTCCCTGTAGAATATTATTATTAAAAACTACCTTTCATAATGGAGGGAGTTGGTTTCATGGACCTACTCTTTCCCAAGAGATGTTTCATGCTAGCAGGCTGCTGGCAACAACTATCTATTGAGTGGGTATATGTGCTTGCTGATACTGCTACATAAATGGTACAAGCGTACATACATGGACCTGATCTTATTCATTTGTATTCTTTTCTCACCCCAGTAGCTTACAGGGCAATCCTATAGTGCAGTCTCCCCCAACCTGTGACTCTCCAGATTTTGGGGACTACAATTCCCAGCATCCCTAACCATTGGCCATGCTGGCTAGCGCTGATGGGTGCTGAAGGAAGGCATATAGTTTCTACTCAATAATTAGTTTAGTGGGGTTTATTCCAGGTCAGTGGATTTAGAAGTGAAGCCTCAGTTACAATTTTACATTTTGAAAAAAGCCAAGAGCAAACAGGATATTCTACAAACAAGCTGTCAGTGGTGATAAAGAACTTGCCAGGGTAGAATCTCTAATAGCCGCTGGTTATTTGGCTAGTAGGCGACATTCAATAATGCTCATTAGCATTTAAATGAATATGTTTCATTAAATCACAGCAGTGAATTCGGTGTCGACAGAAACATAAAAGAGTAAAAAAAAAATCAAATTATTATGTTTTTAATAAATTCTAAAAAGATGAACTTGTTTGGAAAAAGAAACGTATTGGTGGGTGGACATCTAATGAAAATGTAAAAACAGTAGTTAATAATTATGGTAATGGGGATAAGAAAGCAAGGATCAATAAGAAGATATGGTATGAATCTCCAAAAGTGGGAGGATTGGGTCTCCCTAATATAAAGTGGTATTACATTGCAAATCAATTAAGGTATGTGATAGAGGGGATGATAGGAAATAAAGATTTGGAATGGTTAGAATGGGAGACGCAAGAGAAGAAGTATAGGTTGAAGAACATTTTTTTTATAATTAAAAAAATGGGGGGAATAGAGAACCCCCTGATGAAAAATATAATAGAGATTTGGGCCAAATATAAAGAAAAATTAATGCCAAAGATATCACCCCTAACGCCAGTGGTGATGATAGGGAATTTCCCAGAAAATCTGAAGAAAGAATTGGAGAAAGATTTAAGGGAAAAGGGAATAAATAAATTAAAAGATTGGATGAAGGAAATGGATAAAGACAAAATAAAAGAGTTAGTAAGAGAGAGGGGAAATGCTTGGATGGAGGCACCACAACTAGAACAATGGACAAAAAAGTGGAAAGAGGAAAATATAGTGTAGAGAGTGTACAGAAATGGAAAGGTTGATTTTACAAAGAGAAAACAAAAATGGAGAGTTAGTTGGTAGGGGTATAATGAGTGCAGTGTATAAGATACTAATGAGCATGGAAAAACAACAAGAACATATCAAAATGATATGGGACCAAGATATGGTAGGACAGTTAAGTGGTCAAGAGTGGGGGAAGATATGGAGTCAATGTATATTAAAGAGTATGTCGACAAGAATAAAAGAAAACTACTACAAATTAGTAGTATTTACTACAAATTAGTACTGGTATTTAACACCAGTAAGATTACACCAGATAGATAAGAAATACTCAGTAAATTGTTGGAGAGGGTATCAGGGAATAGGTACTTATTTTCATATGTGGTGGGATTGTAAAAATATTCAGAAGTTTTGGCAAATGGTGTTTAAAGAAATAAATGAAATAATGGGATGGAAGGTAGAAATAGGCCCAAAGATAGCATTGTTATCAATATATGAAGGGGTCCAATGTACGCAAAATAGTAAAGAATTAATAACTAATTTACTAACAGCAGCTAGACTGATAATTGCTAGGAATTGGAAAGAACAAAGAGAATATAAAATAGAAGAATGGTATAAAGAAGTCTGGGATCTTGCTATTAATGATAGGCTAACGGGGTGTATGAAAATTAAGAAAGGAATATTAAAGCGGAATGATTTTGAGGAGATTTGGAAACCGTTTGTTAAAATTGTATTAGGAAAATGGAAAGGGTGTAAACCGTTACAAGATGTGTTACAATTTTGGAGTGGAGAATAATGGTCCCAGGGGGTGGGTTGCACTTTTTATTATTAGTATTATTATTATCATTTTTATTATGGTTATTAATATTGTTGTTGTTATTGTTATTGTTATTATTATTAGAGTATTGTATTAAGTAGGTTTTTTTCTTTGTTCTTTATCGTTATTATTGCAGGGTAATGAGTTGATGTTAAATAAAAAATTAAATAAAAGATATCTAATGAAAATGTATCTCTAGGGCTCTTTGCCCTGAAAAAGAGAGAGACTGCAAGGTGGCCACTCTGTTGAAACATGTGGATCGCCATGCTTCTGCAAGGGTCACAATTGCTTCTAACGTGTTTCTTACTACAGTGCACCTTGTCCAACTATAGCTCCATAAGCGTGCGCAGCACATTTCATTAGGGTGTGCACCCAGGGAATTTTATTAATCTATTTATCTTTTAAAGACAAACATTTATTGAAGACTCATTATTTTATTCATTTATTTATTAAACAATTTTCTATTGATGCCCTGCTCCTGAGTCACATCCCCTAACTACTGGAGGGCTGTTGCATGTGAGGGGGAGACACTCCTCAAGCCTTAGCATTGGTGGTGCTTTGCGGTGACATTGGCCGGACGACAGTTTTTTATGAGGTAATATTATCCTTCATGTCCCCTCCCCCAGGCCTCTTTAAAATGTGGCTCCCAGCAGAGAGACATTATTGCTTGAGACATTAGGGTGTGTCTCGGCATAGCTGGCACACCCCTTGTGCACGCCTATGTGTAGCTCATTGGTAGAGCACATATTTTTCTGGCAGACAGTCTCAGTTTCAATCTCTAGCATCTCCATTTAAAAAGGATCTGATGGTGAGAAAGTTCTTTGTCTGAAACCTTGAATAACCACTGCCAAGCAGAGTAGAAAATACTGCCCTAGGTGGTAGGGATTTATGAGAAATTCTTTTCTCTTCTTCTTTCATACATTTCCAAGCTTGCAATGTGATCTGCAGTATGTTCGACAGCATGCGTAGATTTGAAAAATGTACACAAACACACTTTAATCAATGGGAAAAGAATGTGTACATTTCAGAGTGAGTGATTAGGGTTTGAAATTGAGCTCAGCTAAGCAAGCTATTTTCTTAAGTCAGGAAATGAGCCAAATCTAAACACTATTTTACTCTACTAACATCAGTGCCGGCCCTCCCACAAGGCAGGGTGAATCCCTGGCTCAGGCGGCCGATCAGGAGAAGTGCCAGATTGCTCCACCACCACCATTACACTGCCCCCACTAGCCCTTTGAGACAGGGCTCAGAGTGAGAGATCAGGTGCCCACCTGCCTAATCTCTCACTCTGGAAGAGTGCCCCGGACAAGAGTTTGGGCTGGTGGCCTCTCTGGAGAGGTGCCCAGGCCTCAATGCTGCATTTTGAGGGGTACTTCTTCAAAGCGTGACATTGTGAGGTGGCCCTAGAGACTGCCCATACAGGAGAAGGAGGTGGCGGTGGCAGTGGAAGTGGTGCCGCCACCACATGCCCTCTTATCTCAGGCTGTGGAACAGGGAGGGAAGAGCTCCCCCAATTCAAACCACCTACCTACCATATAATGGAGCCCATCCTAAAACCGCAAAAAGCAGAAAGCCACGAATCTTCTGCTCCTGTAAGAAGTTCTTGTCTTGATTCCTAGCCCCACAGAAACCTCGCCAAGAATGTCACATGGATCTAAAACAATATCGCCAAAAGAAGAGACTGTTCCTCACAGCTGAGATTTCTGTTCCCAAATCCAAAACAGAGGAACAGTGCCAATAGACCCACCCCAATGTCACACACCCTGCTGGACCCACCCCATCAAAGGGACATGTACATATCAGCCTAACCATCCTGTTTAGCCTCCTTGATGTGCTTTTGGAGGCAAGCAAAACTGTTTTTGTTCCGGCAGGCCTTTGGCGAATAATCTGGATCTCCGTCTATGCTTAGGACTTTTAAAATTGTTATATACTTTAAATGTTTTAATATTGAAACATATTTAATTATATTATTAACTTTTGTATATTTCTATTTATAGGTTTTAACTGTATATGTTTTAATTTTGGAAAGGCGCCTTGAGGCCCAGCATTGGGCAAAAGGTGGGATATAAAGAAATATAATAATAATATCATCTTGCACCATCACTGTTTACATTATGAGAGATGCTATGAAGTCCCAAACTCTCACCCAACCCCCCAAAACTACATTTTCCAGGGTCACTGGCATCTGGGTCACTGCTGAAACTGCACTGCAACATGAGGTAGGGGAGGAAAAGTCTCTTTTGCTGACATTGCCAGATAAGAGGAGGAGAAGTTCTTTTCTGGCTCAGATTATTGAGACGCACTCCCTATCTGGAGTGGCAAGAAGTTCAGGGGCAGCACCACCTGGGTTCTGCTTTCCTTTGGATTAGAGATCAATGGAGACTGGTGGAGGTTTTGTTTTACCATTTGGTTTTATTTACACAATACAGGTACAGCATCAGCAGCACAAGTAGTTCTAGCATGTAGCAGATCCACCACCACACATGAGATCCTAGGGAGAGGCGCACTGCACCTAAAGATGCTTCCAGCCTTCAGCGAACTCCCTGCTTCTGTGCCACACACAAAAACAACAATACTGTGACACACACCCCTTCCAACTCCCCCTCCTTTTAGTTGAAGAAGGGGGAGGAACTGTGCCCCTTTTCAGGTCCTGGTAGCCTTTCCCATTAAAAACAACAACTCAAGAGAGAGCTCCAGTTGTTTCCTAAGTACCTAAACATTAGCTTCCATTGAGGAAACATCAACTAGCCATCCTGGATCTTTGGCCAGAAGTTCCCTAACAAGAGCCCTGTTCAGAAGATACCTTAAACCACAGCTTGAACCATGGTGAATAAGGCTTTTGCCTTATTCACTGTGGTTAAAACCGTGAGTTGTGTAGTGAGTTGTCAAGTTTCATATTACGAACCAGGGAATTCGGAACTTCAGCAACATAACTACACAGAAGCATCATCCTAGTCACACTTTCACAAACTTGTTTCCTGTTTACCAATCACATTTTAAAATGAATATTATTTATTATTATTACTTATTGCATTTATATACCGTCCCATAGCCAAAGCTCTCTGAGAGGTTTATAAAGATTAAAACATGGAACATTTAAAACAAATATACAAAATGTAAAACCATAAAAAGAGATATCTTTCTATTCTGGGTCAATTAAAAACTCAACATATGCTATTAAATGCCTGGGAGAAGAGAAAAGTCTTGACCTGGCGCCGAAAAGATAATAAAGTTGGCGCCAGGCGACCCTCGTCAGGGAGATTGCTCCATATCTTCATCAGATGCTGTGGGACGTTACAATATATATTTTAGCTGCATCTTATCACAACTGAGCAGCTGGAAGCAAGAAGGAGCTTTCCCTCCATGGGAATACCAGCATGTTCTCCACGGACTTCAGTTTGGGAAACTTTGGTTCCGATTTCACAGAGCCTTCCTAAGCTAAACACGCTCCATAGGACCTATTAACATCTACAGCCATTCATTGTTTCCGCACATTCCTTGTATTTCAGGTCTTAACACTTGCAAACACATTCTCTCTCTCTCCTTTCTCTCACAGCTGTCAGCAGGAAAGTGCTCCCAAATGAGACATTAATTTGTGTGTATCCAAACAGAAAAGCATACACAGTCAGTAGAAATAAAATGAATCACTGCAGCGTCAAAGCACAGAGGAATATTTAGGCTTCTGCACTTATTTTGCCATACCGTGTTGTTGTGTTTTTTTAAGAACAGAAAACAAAACACACCCAGAATAACTCTTATCCACCCTGAGCCTGAGAAACTAGGCCCCTGGGACTTCGTTTTTCTATAAATACTTCCATCCATTTAACAGGGAATATCAAGAAAACTATTCAAGCAAAATAGTTTGAATTTAACAAGGAAAGTTCAAAGAATATGGAGACAGAGAAATAATGGTGTTATGGCACCAGGTTTACAGAAGTAGAGCATAATTCTATGGCCCATAGAAAGTGTTTGGAGGGCCCTAGGATAGTTCGGCTGGGCATGTCACTAAGTGCGAAGGCTACTTCAGGTGGCAGAGCCGGGGTGTTATTAAATGGCAGCAAATTGTCAATTGTTTAATTTGTCATATTCTAGCTGTCAAGTAGGACCCATTAAGTAGGTCACTGTTGTTATCCCCACAGAATAGAAGGTGGAGCATGTGTGCGGGATGTCTAGATCAGGGGAGGGAGGGGGAGTATCTCACGATTTTCTGATCGTGAGATCCTCCCCCTGGGTTCACATGAGGCATGCGACATCCAGGGAGGAAGCAGGACGTTGCACCTACCACTTTTTTTTTTTTTAAAAAAAGACAGGAGCTGGAGCGCACCTGCGCTCCAGTGAAAAAGTGTTGTTTTTAAAAAGCCCCGCTCCCGCTCCCCCCAACGGCCCTGGACTCCCACCAGCCTGGCTCCTTCCCTCTGATGACCTCCGCTACTCGCAGGGAAGAGGTCAGAAACTGGGATGATCGTCCTCAGACTGCAGGAAAAACCGTGAAAAAAGTGTATGCTGATATCCCAGGGAAATCGAGGGATCACCCCTCCTTGCTCCTGGGATCCACTGTGTGTCATCTGGACGCACAGGGACAATCCCGGGATGATCCCCAGGATAACGCCTGGTCTAGACATGCCCTGTGTATCTGGATGGGATTGTGGCTTAGCGGAGACGGGATTTAACATTCCCCCCTCCCCATCCTGAACTGAATCTACTCCATCTGTTGCTGCTGTTTCCCCCAAGAGGAAAACTGTCATTAGCACATCATCATCATCTTGGGCAGGATCTACACTAATGCTATATAAAGGTATTAAAGTGCACTGGGAACTGTTGGGCCCCATTTCACATTCCATATACCATTTTCAAACAGCTTTCATAGTGTTACATCCTGCTTGGTGTAGATCTGGCTCTGATATCTGAACCAAATCTATTTCAGACATGCAGGGCCAAACTAAACATTCTGCTGATCAACACACAGCAGAGCTATGTGTGAATGGCTTGTTTACTTGAGTGTAAACATGTACAGCCCTGATTCAGATGAGGACTGTGATTTGGGGCTTCGGTGATTCGGGGCAGCGGGGAGAGAATTAAGCATCCCCCTTTCTGTTTTCATTCCAAAATTCTATGTGGAGGAGTTAAAAGAAGAAGAAAAGATCTCCACTGGGATACAGTGGAAGGAGAGAAGCTTAAATCCCTACCCCCCGCAGTGCCTGAATCATCATAGTCCTGATCCAAACCGGACCCATGTGCTTACACTAAAGTAAGTAAGCAGAAGATTTAGTTTGGCTGTCATAAATCAGGGGCAGAATTTACACCATAATGTCACCTATGTGATTGTTATATCTACTGAACATCTGAAATGTTTACACAAGTTCTCGGTTCAGACAGTGTCCACTGTTTCCAAAAGAAAGTATTTTATTTACATGTTCGACTGTGGCATTGTCCTCCCAGGGAACACAGCTCAGCGGTAGAGCACCTGCTTTGCACGCAGGTTTAATCTCAAGCACCTCCACTTTAAAATGCAACAGGTATCAGGTGATAGGGAAAGACCTGTGACTAAGACCAAGGCAAGCTGCTGCCCATCAGAGTAGTCAATACCAGGCTAGTTGGACAAATAGACTTAGGCCTTAGCTAGACCTAAGGTTTATCCCGGGATCGTCCTGGGGTCGTCCCTGCCTGCTCCCGGGATCCCCTGTGTGTCGTTTACATGAACAGGGATGATCCCGGGATAAACCTTAGGTTTAGCTAAGGCCTGAGTTGCTGTAAGGCAGCTTCCTATGTTATGTGTAGTAATCATTCTTCTCATGACTATGGAACAAGCTCCCCAGTGAGGCCTGCCTGACACCTACACTGTCATTTTTGGGGGTTCCAGGTTAAGACTGGCCTCTACTTCCAGGCATTTAATGGCATATGATGAGGCTGTCAGCTGTCTTTAACAGGTCTGTTATTGAAATTTACTGAAATTGTTTTTAGCTATTTAAACAGTTTTTAAATTTTGTATGTTCAACAATTTAGACTAGGTTTTATTATAATGCTGTAATGTTGTATGTTTTAATGGTGGTGTTGTTTCCTGTGTGTGAATTGTTGTGAACTGCCCAGAGAGCTTCATCTATTGGGCAGAATAGAAAATAAATAAATAAATAAATAAGAATAAGAATACAACTCAGTACTTCCAGCCCTTCTCCCCCTGCAACGCATTTCCCTTGGTCTCTCAAGTTGAATCTACCAGACTCTTTCCAGCCTGGGCCCAGAGCTGTGCTCTGGCATTTATCTCCCAAAGGGCTGGAAAAGGCAGCTATGATTGCACTGCCCTGCTCTCTCCATCTAAGGCAAGCAGTGGATCAAGAAGGCGTGTCAGCTTTGCACGACCATTTGCAAGTCTTTTTAAACATTCTTGGCATCCGCTGATCATTTACAAAGTCACAAATGTAGTTGTGGCATTCTCTGATTCCTGAAAGCAAGGGGGGTGGTAGTGGCGGGGAATCCTTTCTGACCCCATAAGCAACTACTTAGAAATCAGTTTGCAATTCCTCCTACAGCAGCAGTTACAAATTAATCTGTCTCTGTTATAAATTCACCCAGCTGAACAGGAAGCTACAGACAGAATACACTCTAACCTCCGAAACATAATAAATCAAGTTTTATATGAGTCCGGGCACATCAGAAAACTAATTTTAATGTGGAATATCCAAGTCAGGCCAGACAATGTGGCTTGCCAATAAATGACATGCTCTCTAGCTTATCCAATTCTGCAAGGTCTTCTTTACCAGCAGTTACATTGTGTATATTGCTTGAGAAACACTTCCAGCCACAGTTTGAATTATGCATGGTCTTGTCCTTTAGTTACTTGTACTGATGTGGCATGCTGTCATATAAATGAAAACCTCTAGTTTTTAGTTTGAAGCAATATTTTATAGGTAAGCTTCAGTACAGAAGCTGCGGTGCTTGTGGCAAACCAAGAAACATTTTCCACAAGGCTTTTATATAATACACACACACACACACACACACACACACACACACACACACACACACACACACACACACATACAGCTGGCAATTTCTTCCCTTGTGGCCATTCTGTTCCTTGTTAACATCTGTGCAATTGAGTCTGAGGGCCAGAATTATCAATATTAGATTGTAAGCCTATGCGGCAGGGTCTTGCTATTTACTGTTTTACTCTGTACAGCACCATGTACATTGATGGTGCTATATAAATAAATAATAATAATAATAATAATAATAATAATAATAATAATAATAATAATAATATGAACTTCATGCTTACTCAAAACTTGCTTTCATTGTTACCAGGAACAGAGATTCTTACTTTTAAGTAGAGATATCTCAACTGTTTAAGGAGTAGTACTTGTACAGGTGAGAAATAATCCTTGGATGCTTGTGAGCAGGTTTGGGCTGAGCACAGTTTCAGTCCCAGTTCAACCCCCAGCCCAGAAAAAGATGCTCCAGTGGTGGGTTCTGTGAGCACCCACAACCAGGCCCATAGCCAGCCTAAACGTTCTGAGGGGGATGACCCAGAAGCAGTTCATCAGGTTGGTAGGCCTTTTAAAACAAAATTATAAACTGTTTTTTTCATTATTATTGTTTTTTTAAAAAAAATGATGGGGGGGGGGGCGAAAAACTTTAGTGGGGCCAGCCTGATCAGCCCTCCTGAGGCCTGCCCAGAACCTCTGCTTCCTGCTGCCCAGAGATAAGTTTCTTGGCCTTGGAATAGGGAGAGGCTCAGGCATGTCTGAAGTAATGATGTACTGTGCTGAACAATTCCAAGACGAACAGACTGCTGTCACAAAGAGCCTCAATGGTGGGTCTCCTCTATAGCAGCTCCCACCCTCTAGAAAACTTACTTTACTTAGGAGATGGAGGAGGAGTGCACGTGAGCGTCCTGGCTTTCATTGTACAATCATCTCTCAAGCAACCTGTAGCCCCCTTGGCTTCCCACACTTCAATTAAAGCCCAAGGGGAAAACACCATGAGTTAACTCCCCCCCACCGCACCATAGAGCCTTTTCAGATCAGGCAGACTGGGATGCTGCAGAGTAATGGAGAGATGTGTAACAGAAGGAAAACACACACACACAACACTCTTGGCTGCTTAGCAGTGATTGGGTACACTCAAAAACATCCCAAAAAGTAATTATAAAACAGCCTGAGAATGAGGCAGGGCAATGGATGGGATGAAAACTTTCAGGAAAATAGAGGACAGATTTTGGCTCAGCATTAGTTCCACCTCTTTCCTGGAACTGGATATAACACTGCCCTCCTTAAAACCGCTTTGTAAGATGGGGCTAGGCTGCCAACACACTTGATGCTGTTGCCACTTGCAGTGGCAATGGAAAAATAAAAAATTACAAGAATGAATGAGTTTTATATCCCCTGCTAGAGGTGAGCCCTAACTGTGAGGAATCTATTATGAATCTTCCACCATTAAGTTTCATTGGATGATCCTAGGCTGTAGTATTATGAGAGAAAGGGGGGACTTGTTCTTATCCACTTTTTCCAGAGCATGTGTAATTTATAAACTTCTATCATGGCTCCCTTCACTTGCCTTTTTTCAATGTAACCCCCACCCCCACCCAAATGTTGCAACCTTTCCTCATGGAAGTTGTTCCAGGCCCTAGATCACTTTGGTTGCCCTTCCTGCATTCCCCCCACCCACAACTACAATAATTTCCATACACAGAATTCCAACTGTGGTCACACCATAGATTTGTATAAGGGCATTAAGACATTGGCAGTTTTATTTTCAATTCCTGTTCTAATTATGCTCAACATGGAATTTGCCTTTTTCAAAGCTTAGAGGGAGGGTGGCTTGAACACCCACTATAGGCTGCAATGAAGGCCTCCAATGATCGCATGTGGTCCACGGGGCGTCCACATGTCTTAGGGGGAGGGAATGCTTTCTATTGAAGGTCCCATTTGTAGTTTTAGAATCTCAGACTCTAACCACTTCAGGACTTCATGATGGAGTCCTTGGGCTCATCTACGCCAAGCAGGATATTCCGGTACGAAAGCAGTATATAAAAGACAGAAGCCACACCAAGCAGGATATTCCACTTTGAAAGTGGTATGAAAGTGGTATTTTTATTTATTTATTTAGCACCAACAATATATAAAAGGCAGGAGCCACACTACTGCTTTATAGTGGTATTGAAGTGCACTGACAACTGTTGGGGCCCCATTGACTCATACCATAAACCACTTTCATACCACTTTCATAGTGCTATATCCTGCTTGGTGTAGATGTGTCAGGGGCCCCAAGAGCTGTCAGTGCACTTCAATACCACTATAAAGCAGTAGTGTAGCTCCTGCCTTTTATATACTGCTTTCATACTGCTTTTGTAGTGGAATATCCTGCTTGGTGCAGATGAGCCCTTAGTCTACTACCTCACTGGTTACAGAACAGCTGGCCTCTCCATTAGGCAGAGTGAAGCAACTGCCTCAGGTGGTGGAAGCTGAGGGGCAGCAGCTATTCTCTCAGCTATTTTCATGAACTCTCTGGCTATTCCCCAACGTTGAAGGACAACCTGTCTTGGTCCTCCTAAAAATAGCTTGTAATTCAACTACCAGTTCAGTCAGCTTCTGTATATGGACTAGGGAAGGGGGTGGGATCTTTGTGCATTTGGATGCTCCTGGGTTACAGACAGTGAGGCATTGCTTCTGCAGTGCTGTTTCATCTCTTAGAGAAGACTCATTTTCATTCATACAATAGCTCCTTTGCACTATAAGGCTGGGGCCTGCTTTTACTGTCAGCAAACTGATGATGAGATACAAAACCTGATTTTACTTCTCTTGATCCCTGAATTACACTCAAAGAACCAGGCTGTTAACTAGGTAGCATGAAGCCCATATAAGCTGCATGGCAGGGAGTCAGAGACACTGTCTATTTTCAATTTAAACCTAATTAAATTATCAGCTATTCAAATTTTACAAAGTATTTCACAAAGCAGTAGATAGTTAGGGGAAATAATAACTCGGAATGGATTTCCATAGAAACTGACCCATTATCTTGTGCCTAAAGAAAACCCATACATCAGCCTGGTTGCATGCTTGAAATCTAGCAAAGGAAAATCAGTTCAGAGAAGCTAGATATGAACACATGCTGCTTTAGATGGGTGTGCAGCATTATGATTCAATAATAGGCTTTTCTGCCTGTCCGTTTTGCCACATGAAATCCTCAATACACTCAATTGAAAACATATTCCATAAAGGATACTTTCCAGTGTCTACCATGCAGTCGTTATCTGCAGTTGCTCTCAGAAGAAAGAAAAACTATACATAACCCAGAATGGGATAAAATAGATTTCTTGCCATATGTAGGGATAGATATGTCTATTTCATTTTCTATAATGTTCACTGACAAGTTCATTCTCTCTCATTTCAATTCCCCCCTCTTTTTTTTTTTTTTTAAAAAAATCCACATTAAAAACTAATCACATTTTTATCCTCACCTCTATTCACATAATTCCTTGCTTAAAGCTAGTATTTCAGAATGACCTGGGTTAATCATAGGCTAGTCCATCCCAGAGATTCTAGAAGGAAGAATAAGAGTATGCTCGTGTCTATATGCAGAGTAAGAAGTGTGATGTATCCCACCTAGAAAAGGCCACAGGTGACAAGCCCAGTTCCCCCTTATCTCTGCTGGTCACATACCACCTGGATAACCTTCTCTGCTCCATGGGGAAGAAAGAAGAACACACACACACCCTTACATTTTGGCCGGGAATCAGCCTCAAGTCTTTACATTACAGAACAGTGTTTATTACAAACAAAACAAGATACAGTAAGAGGCAAGAGGGGAAACAAAGCAACCATTAACATACACCATACTACCCTTAATGTACAATAACCTTGGCACAGGTAATTCCCACATAGACCACTCAGTACTCAAGACTTATCTGGATAGGAAGTCCATATTCTCAACTTCTCCCATTTAACCTGGCCTAAGGAGAAACAAAATATCTAATTAACACTTTCAGAATACAAAGCCCATAATCACATGACACCAATTACAGCTGGACAGGTATCTCTGAAAGGGGAGTAACCTAGATCAACTCTAACAGCCCCAATACTACTCACGGCTTAAAGATACAGGCATCCTACCCTGTACCTGCTTACCCTACCCTGTGCCTGTTGGCATTCTCTTCCCCTCCTTATTGTTTTACTATGATTTTATTAGATTGTAAGCCTATGCGGCAGGGCCTCGCTATTTACTGTTTTACTCTGTACAGCACCATGTACATTGATGGTGCTATATAAATAAATAATAATAATAATAATCCTCCAGAGACCTGTTACAAAATGACTGCCCCAGCCAGGGAATACCCAGAGCTATAAACAGGCATATCACAGGAACTTTAATATTAAACTGTACATCAGTCTAGCTTATTCTGCATCCAGATTCCTATTCCCAAGAGTCTTGGGCCCTCTGACTACAACAATTGCACCTGGAATTTCTCCTGTGAATTTCCCCTTGAAACAGACAAGAGTTCCATTGTCTTGCACTGGTCCCAGTGGATGAGACAATCATAGTGGATCGTCACAAAATCTAGAATTTGAGCAGAATTACATCAACATCCAGTCTTCATAATATTCAGTCCATGTACTGATGCAGCTCTCTGAGAACATAATGTTATATATAGCTCACCTGCTTGCTTTCAAGCACTTTTGGAGTCAACAGGTAGTCGACATGCTCCAGGAGAGTGGCAGTGTTAATCTCTAACATCAAAGAGACAAAAAGTGCCATGGCACCTTAAGCAGCCAACTTGCACCTAAAGACCTTTCCAGATAATAGGTTTTTCAGTTTGAAGAGAGGGTGGGTGGGAATCCCTTCTTTCTTCTAAGCACTGCTTTTGTTGATGGGGAAAATGACATATTCTCAGCACTTAGATCACAACGTTTTGTAAATGGGAAATTTTAATTCCCTCACTCCAGCTAAAGCAGAGGTGGGCAGCCTTTTTCGCCCCAGGGGGCAAATGTGATGTCAAGTTTCAGCCTCCACTCCCTGCCTGATAGAATTGCAGCGGAAGAGTTTACAACCTCTTCTTCCCCAATGATCCTGATTAGCAGTGAACCGCTATTTCTGCATCAGGATCACTGGGAGGCTAAAACAGTGATCCTGATGCAGGTTGCTATTTCCCTGTCGCTATAAGCAGTGAGGCAACAGCAATCTTTGCATCAGGTTCACTGGGAGGGGTGAGGTTGAAGCCTCTCCTTTCCCAGTGATCCTAATCCAGATCACTGTTTCTCTTCTGCTACCTGCAGCAGAGAAACAGCAATCACAGCTGCATCATGATCTCTGGGGGTGGGCGAACAAAGTTAAGTCCTCCATCCAGCAATCCCAATCAAGATTGCTATGCCAGGCGCTGGAACAGCAGCCTTTTCCCAGCTGATGGCTGATCAGCTGTGATGTGGGAGAAAGTGGGCAGGGCTCTCCAGTCCTCATTGAGAGTGGCTGAGGTCTGAATGTAATATGTGGTTTGCTCATCTGTGAGCTAGGGGATCTATTACAATTAAGACTGCAGTTTGGAATGCAGTTCTGTGAGTTCCACAGGCATGTTTTAGAATGCTGGTTGTAACATCACTTGTGATAAGAGGCATTAAGTCCTACCCCTAAATCCAAGTGCTCACCTAGATCTTTATAATGATCAAGGAGTAAACACCATCCATGTTACTTTCTCTTCCTCTATATAGGAGACGAGTGCATCTACCCGACATGAAATTGGGTGGGATAGCTAATATCCTGGAAAACAGAAACAAACTTCAAAGTGATCTTGATAGGCTGGAGCGCTGGGCTGAAAACAACAGAATAAAATTTAATAGAGATAAATGCCAAGTTTACCTAAGAAATAGAAACAAAATTCAGAGTTACAACATCAGGGATACTTGGCTCAGCAGTACTACAAGCGAGAAGGATCTTGGAATTGCTGTAGATCACAAGGTGAATATGAGCCAACAGTGTGATGTGGCTACAAAAAGAGCAAATGCTATTTTGGGCTGCATTAATAGAAGTATAGGTTCCAAATCATGCAAGGTATTGGTTCCCCTCTATTCAGCACTGGTTAGGCCTCATCTTGAGTATTGCATCCAGTTCTGGGCACCACACTTCAAGAAGGATGTAGACAAGCTGGAGCGTGTTCAGAGGAGGGCAATGAGGATGATCAGGGGTCTGGAAACAAAGCCCTTTGAGGAGAGACTGAAAGAACTGGGCATGTTTAGTCCGGAAAAGAGAAGATTGAGGGGAGACATGATAGCACTCTTCAAATACTTGAAAGGTTGTCACGCAGAGGAAGGCCAGGATCTCTTCTCAATCATCCCAGAGTGCAGGATACAAAATAATGGACTCAAGTTACAGGAAGCCCAATTCCAGCTGGATATCAAGAAAAACTTCCTGACTGTTAGAGCAGTACGGCAATGGAATCAGTTACCTAGGGAGGTTGTGGGCTTTCCCACACTTGAGGCATTCAAGATGCAGCTGGACAACCATCTGTCAGGTATGCTTTAAGGTGGATTCCTGCATTGAGCAGAGAGTTGGACCCGATGGCTTTATAGGCCCCTTCCAATGCTACTATTCTATGATTCTATGATTCTACCTAAAGTAGAATATTTTTTAGATTTTTATATGGCAGAGGCATGTTCTCCCACCTGCAGACCAACGTGTTATAACACCTAAGAAAGGGAGGACATGACCAGATAACATTGCTGGATGTATAGTTTCGATCAGAGATGTAAATTAATGAATCGTAACATGACGTTTCTCCATACCACCAAGCTTTCTCCTAGAATTGAACACTGAAGTTAAATCTGCTTGGAACTTTTTTATATATACTTTCCAAAATAGACAATTATATACATCTGTACAAATTACAATTGTATTACAACATGTGAATAGTTGATCCACTACTCATTACTGAAATTCACTTTTTTAGAAATCCTCAAGTGGTGATATCCATAGATTGGGTAAAAAGGGATGCAAATTTCTTTAAACGTCGTACAAAATGTATATGTAAACAGGTACATTTAGATTAAAGATGTTCCAAAAATCTCCTGTTTGTGGGACCATTTGCCCCCTACAAAAGAAGAAGTTTTGGCTGCATTTGGTGGCCATGGGCAAACTTTTCAGAAATTTGTTGGGGCTTACCATGGTTATATGAAGTGGCCAATGGAGGGGGTTCTCTCTTTCCCCCCACTTTTTTTTTTTTTACATTTTTAAAAAAAGCATTATGACCAATTGCAGTAGCACAAGGCTCTCTGCAACCTACCTGCTGCGTTTGTAGATCCAGAATGCATTGGAGAATGGTTCTACATAGCCTCATTCCCAGATGCATTCTAGACCTGGAAACGCAGGCAGTATGCTGTAGACAAGCTTGCACTGCTCTGCTGCAAGGACTCACAAGACTTTTCAAAACATCCCAAAAGTGGTAGGGGGAGAAGATCTCTGTCACGTTGTCTAACAAAGTTGCCTTCCCCAACTTGGTGTCCTTCAGAAAATTTGGACTACAACTCCCATTATCCCCACCCAGTATGGCCAATGGTCAGGAATGCTGGGAGTTGTAGTCCAAAATATCTCAAGGGTGCCAAGTTGGGGAAGGATGAACTAAGGTCAACTTTACCACCTACCTGAAAATTTCTGCAAAGTTTGCTCACCTGCCTCCAATCTTCAGGACAGCTGCACTTTTGCTTAAATTTTCCCCACTCACCAACCCCAAAATGCTGAAGAAAACCATGCCAAAAGGTTCAGCACAGATCTTGTTTAGACAATCAGACTTCTTCAGTGGCTTCACATCCAAAAGACATTAATCAAATTCTTACTCTATAAAGTTAACCTTCTACAGAGAGCAGAAATGTAGTATAACACCCTCAACCTTTCACTTTAATCTTTGCAATATTCAGAACATCTTACCCTAGGATAGGTCCTTTTATTACCATAGGAACAAAGTACAATTTCTTCACTGGATACTCTAAATTAGTTACCCACCTGCTTGTCTTTCAAGTCTTTGCAGTTCACATTAAAGTCCCAGTACAAAGAACAGTACACGTACCCCCTTTCCCCCCTCTTTTCTTTTCTTGCAAATGCTTTCTAGAGGAATTGAACCTTGAACCAATTTACATCTGCTTGGGGAATCTCTTCTATAACTATTATTAACTCCCAAAGGCTCCACTTCTGTGACTCATTTATATGTATAAAGATAGCATAAAATGATGCCTACTTGCACAGTGGTAGGGCTATAAAATATAAACACACAGCCAGAAGGGTAGGCATTGCATTTTCAGGCAGGATCAATTATTTTACTTTCATATGCTACCCTCCTGTCTTCAAAATACCACACATATTTTGAAAATTCATCCTTCTAAGACAAGCCTTCCTCAACCTGATGGGCGCTGTTGGCAAGTGTGAATTGATCCTCTCCGTGTGTGTGTGTGTGCGCACACACGCTTTTAAACAATCTGTTTGTCAAACCAATTATATTTTAGGACTGAACCTGGGCTTAAGGATGCTGAATTAAGGAAATTCATGCTCTGAAACTTTGCCTGAGGGCCTCAAAAGATGGGCTGGGGACCTGCTGTCAGCTGGGGCTAAAAGAGCTGGGTTTTTTGGTCTGATTCAGTATAATGAAGTCCAGGTTCTTTTCTTCCATTTCTGTTTCACTCTGCCATTTCTAGTTTCATATTGCTATTAAATGAAAATAAGAGAAGGCTTAAATGCGAAATTTTCCAGCTTGCGCTGCTGCATATTTACAATGAACCAGGTCGTATGCTCATGTTACACATCCCTTTGACAGATCTGCCTTCTTCGTCTGAACAATCTGCAGGGACTATTAACCCAATAAACAGCAGGTACCCCTCTGCAGAGTACCCTAGCAGCCTTAAAAACCCAGCTAGCCTCCTGCTAAACAATCTGGCACATCTTCCTTGTTAGGTCGTGAATCATTCATATGCGGCAGAGAATGCTTTCAGGCAACATTCACACTCATAGTTATCAATGTCAGACACTTTGGGAATGGGAAGTTGCAAAGATGTCAGAAGTGATCCAAGGGATTAGCAAAATGATACAGAGTAGCTGAAGCATAATGGGAATTTTTCAAAAGGGTATTTATTTCACATGTAAGATGTGACTATCCAATACTTAAGGAAATGTGCAAACAAAATCAGGCAGCTGAATCAAATAGTTATGTATCTTCACAGAACAGCAATAATATTATGAATTCCCAGGACAATAGCACATCAGCTGCTTTTAAAAAATGAACTATGTGGCATTCCAAAATATGTAATATCCACATTACGAGAGTATTTCTGCCAAATCCTAGTCCAAGAGAATTTGAAGGGAAATGAAGTACACAGTATGAACGCCAGTCTCTTTTCATTTTAGTGTCTTGCTGCCCAAACCATAATCCAGTTCACACAGAATACGGGAATTTAAGTCAATTTTATTTTAGCTGAACTAAATCCAAGTGCCAGCAAGCAGACCAGGTTGAAAGTTTGAAAGGCCTAAACTTTTTACAATAAAGTTTATGAAAATTCTGATGCAATATAATCAACATCCTTCTGAGTCAGCAAGCCTGATTTTAAAGTTTGGTATGAAAATATTCTTTAGCTAAAGCTCTGCAAGAATACAGAAAACTATGAACAGTGTGTTAATATGTTGCCACCTACTGGGCATTTTTATCACCCTCCTACAAGAGGCTATGAATAAATTACAAATGTGAGAGACCTTTTCGGGTGGTAATTTTTGTAAGAAGTCTGGCAAGGAAGCACAATATCTTTTTTTAAAAAAAATCTTACTCTGAGATTCCTCAGAGTCTGGAGTTAGCTATTATTTTCACAGCCACTTTCTCACACATATCTCTTTTCTCCCTGTTGCAGCAATCCTGTATGGGAATTTATTCATGGTTAAATTTATTCTTTTAACTCTTTCCCTCCAGATCTGTGAAGTTCCTGAGGGGATTTTAATTTATTTATTAAAAACAACTACTAAATTTTCAGGTTTCAGCCATGTGAGCTAAATGAGAAAGCAAAATGTTCTTCTATCTAAAAATGCATATTTAACATATGTATTGCAAGCAAGACATTGATGATTTCTGGCAAAAAAAGAGAGACATATTTCTGGAAAGAGAGAGAGAGAGAGAGAGTTAAAAACAAAGTACTGGTGGCTCAGGAGAGTTTGTTCTTGACTAGAACCTAGATTCAAATTCCATCTCAATTCAAGATGCTCCGGTTGACCTTGGGCAAATTGCTGTCAGTGCCCCATCTGTTAAACTGAAATAATGAGCAACTAGTCAGGATTCTTGTGAGAGTAAAAGAAGGAAAGAAAAAGAATACAGACAGACATAAAGAAAATATTGTTTGTCCCACTGAACCTTTATGTGGATATAACCATAAATCTTACATCCCATCCAAATCACTGCTTATGTGTTCTAGAAGGATTTTAAATTTGCCTCAAGTCATGCTAGGTTTTGAAGTGCAGGGGGCTTTTAAAAATGAAATAAGATTCCACGTGTGTCTTCTGAAGTAGTACAGCTTACCACCAAGACCATTTCTGACCATTTCAAACAGGATCTCAGAGATGCATGAAGTGTGTATTGTTGGTTTCCACAGAAAACAAAATCAACATAATATCCTCCATAAGCCCTTGCAATGAGATTTAGACCCAGTTCATAACTCACTAAAATGCATTGAATAACACACCAATTACGGCATGGTCAGAATATTACAGAATATTTATAAACCAATTGGTTTAGGTTTATAAATATTCTGTAAATATTCTAAATATTACTAAATTATATTATATTATTTATAATATTATAAATATTATATTCTGTCACAATTATTCTGTTAATCATATCAGTCACTGGAACCACATCAAAAAACTATACATAAAACTTTCAGAAACTGGGCCTACCAAAATTCATCCACACCAACATCCAGAAAGCAGTCATACTTAAAACATGTTCAATAGTCAGGAAATTCCAGAATCAGTAAAAGACAGCATGACTTGGCAAAGCCCATCATGTCCATCTTGAAAAATCGCCAGAAAAGAGAGATGATGATGATGATGATGATGATGATGATAGAAACATGAATCTTATTTCTAATGGATTCATAATTGGTTTTGTGAAATGGGCAGATGAACCTTAGTAACAAAACGATATTTCCAAAGACTGGATGGCAAGTACCACACAAGTTCAATTTTACCTACACTCTCCCCATGGCTGCCCTCTGGAAGGAACACCATGTTTGCCCACCGTGAGTTCTATTAGTGAGTCTTAGAGCCATGGATGTGGAATCACATCCAACAAGCAATTACTAGATCTCCTTGACATACCAGGAAAGAAACCGCATGATCTGATTCCTACAGGCCAATTGTTGCTTATTCCAGAACCTTTCCTTAAGCAGCACTTAGCCCTGTTCAGCATTCAACTGCATGCCATGAGGGGAAGAGCAGGGACATGTGCTTGATCACCCCACCTGTGCCAACATGTCCCCTGCCAGCTCCGCCCCCTGGTTCTCATATGTTGGAGAGGGGAAAGTCTGGAGCAACAAGCTAATTTGATGTGTATATGCTTCCCATATGATTTAGAACTATAATTATGCAGGGATCTAAACTGTGCAAAGGATCTACATGAGCAGACTAGGGTTCCCACTTCACCTCTACCGCAGAGTGGGGTTGTGGAACCAGGGGCCTAATCTAGCCCTTGTGGGGTCCTAATCTGGCCCTCTAACATTCTCCAGATGGCCACACCCCCTTCCTCTGCCCCTACCTCTTTTCCCTGGCAATTGATCATTAGGTTGTTTCCCAACTTTTGTGCACTTTTCTCCTCATTCCAAAATGTTGGAATGCCTCTTCTAAAGCTTAGTTACTGACAGTAAGAGCTTGAAACTAAAATATGCTGTTATTTTTGCCCCAGCCCCTTTTGCCTCTGGACCCACCTCTTTTGCCTTTGATCCCACCCACCAATGAAATGTAGCCCACTAAAGCTTCTTCAAAATGGAGTTTGACCCTCAGGCTGAAAGAGGTTTAACACTCCTGGTGCAGAGCAAGGGTCTCCAATGTGGTGCCTGTGGCCATCTCCAATGGTGCCTTAGAAAGCGTCTCCAACTTGGTACCCCCCCCCAATTTTTAAATTTTGATTTTAATTCTGTTTCTTTAATATACTGTACGTGGATTTGTATGGAATGCATACAACTTTCTAGCAATTATACATAGGCTTCAACGATATTGGACCAAATATACAAATAAGTATCCATTTCAAGCTGGCATCTATTTGCCACCATTCAACTAATAAAAGCATTGCAAGATTCTCAATCTATTTCATTATAAGAAGTGAGTGTTTATTCTTCCAATGTTGTACTATCAGGCTTTTAGCTGTCAAACGGGTGCATAGCATCCATTTACATTGACCATTTGTTAATTTCCATTGAACAGGGAAATAATTTAGAAGAGCATGTGCATTAGTGAATATTAAAGACTATTCCAGTACAAAATTTATTCCAATACAAAATCCATAAAAAGAAGCAACTACACCCTAAACTTATATTTAAAAGAAGCATTTGTTGTATTGCACTGCCACCAGTTAGCTGAATTAGTGATCCCTTATTAAAGAAACATTGCAGTGTCCAATATACACAAAACAAACGTTTTTGCTGAAGATCCTAAGATCCACAGATGTAACAGGTAGATGCCAATGCAGTGATGCATTGATTAGACATTTTGTGTTGGTGCCCACAGTATTTTCTCAAATTCCCAAATGCGTCCATGGGTCAAAAAAGGTCCCCTGATGTAGAGAATAGTGGACCAGGTGCTGGGGAAGGCATGACCCTTTTGCCACAGTAATCGCATGAGATCCTGAAAGCACAAATAGGGCTGCTAAGTAAGTGCTTCACATCCTCCCCACGCTGCTGGGAAATTAATGGTGCATATTACTTTTTGTGTGCCGCTAGCAACCATAGTAACTTAGCTTCTAGGATAAGGCACTGGAATCAGGCCAGCACAGAGTAGCCAACGCAATATTAATTCCAACAAAAAGGCCACACGTGCCCTCTCCTGCTGTGCTGTATGAAACCAAGGATCTAGTTCCAGAGCAATACATGTTGGGATATATCAAGGGAGATGTTAGTAGGATGAGCTTGTACAAGACAAAGAGAGCAGAGCAAACAGCCTAAGAATGTCGCCTTGAGGTGCCCTCCTCTCCCCTCCCACCACAATCTTTCATGAAAGGACAAGAGACTTGCTATGGTAGGTATATATTTTATTCTATAAGCAGCTTAGGAATTTATGCTGCTATGAACTTCAAGGATCAAGGAAAATCAATAGCATCACAGAAATAGTACATTATTCTCAAACCCACAGGCTTTCATTCATTACAGAACATTACAGTAATAGTTTCCTTCCTGACTGAAACAGAGTATGTGTGGCACATTCAAAAAGAACTATAGTTATATATGGAATGGCTTTTCACAGCTTGGAAGAAAAGGTGGGTGGGACCCCTTTACACATAGAGCGTCTTCAGACATGTGTTTTATCGCACGTTCGTGACTGGCCACCCACTGATCTTTGCGGGTCATTTTGATCTGCCTCCTGCTTCTTCTAGTTTTTTTCTGCTACAAAATACGACCCAGAAAATCCATTTCTTCTTGGCCTTGACAATAATTGTCGCCATTTCCTGCTGTGTGCAGGAAAAGCTGCGCTACAAAGGCGGCCACTGAATGGGCCATGTGGTGGCTACTTGCTTGCTCTTTCTTCCCCATGTGAAGAAAGATGAAGCTGTTTGTTCCTATTGCAGGACAGACGCAGGAGGCAAAGTGATGGTAGGAAAATACGATTCCCCTCCATCTGAAAATGCTCATAGAGGTATGATTCTAAGACAGGGTGGGAAACTCTTTCAGACAGTGGGCCAAACTCAGTTTTGCAGAAGTTCTTGGGGGCACAGTCCAGTGGTGGGCAGGGTACGAGGCAGGGCCCGAAATGAAAGGGGTGTGCCAAAATAAAAAATAAATAAAAAAACAGCATTAAATCTTTTACTGCCAGTAACTAAGCCTTAGGACAGGCATTTCAACATTTCAGATGGGGTAAAAAAATCTGCACAAAGGTCAGAAACCCACCAAATGACTGGTGATTAAGGGGGAAGGGGTTTGACCACCTGGGGAAACTTAGAGGGCTGGACATGCCATTCCTACAGTTTTGCTACACTGAGAGGACACTATTCTAGGGCTAATATCAGCATACCATACACACAACTTTAGTGCCAGCAACAGAGGAAACAGCACTGGTGCATGCTGGTACCTTGCCTGGGTTGGGGGGGGGGGGGGTTTCCTGGTCGTGAAGGCCTCGCTTCTGCTAACTTATCATGTGTATCTTAACTTATCACTGTTACATCCTTCTGAAGAATAGAGGATTGTGAAGCCAGTAGACCACTTGCCCATATTCCAGATAGGGAGAGTCTATCTGTAACCATGGATATTTGACTGATCTGAACACCTATGACTTTTCATGGGACTTGGGGAAATAGATGGAGGCAATGAAGTGATCCTGCTCTGAGGCATGAAGTGTTATTCACCTGCTCTTCATTTCTTTTTCACCTCCTTAGCTGTTCGAGATTTGTTGCCTGGGGAAAGTGCTCGCTTTGAGCTAAGTGCCTAGTGCTTATGTGCTTGTAGTTCTAAATATAGGAGTATAAGCGATGTAGCTTCATGCTGCACATCTTGATATGACCTCTGTGTTTCTTTCCTGAAATTTTTACACTCTCAATAGTGTTCCATGATTAGCAGCACAGAGTTTATCAGAATCCTTTCCTCCATTGTGGCTGTAAGAGCGGAGAGAGGAACTGGGAGCAGTTGTCTGGGTTCTCTGTTGTTGACGGACTTCAAATGAGTGTTTTATGCTACATCGTCTATTCCTGTAATAGTATGTCATGGGGTAGGATCAAGCATCGAATTCCTCCTATGCTCCTCCCCTCCCCTGTCCTCTGTTCTGAAAGTGGTGCATTCGTGTCACGACTGTGGTGTAGATTCATGACAACGCCATATCTTTGAGTAATGCCAATACAGGGTTGTTGGGTTTTTTTGTATTTGGAGTAACTCATTCTGCATCCAGCATAGCAACAGGGCTCACCTTATAATACAAGAGTAGAAAATAGGATGCTCTCCAAATGTTTTGGACCACAACTTCCAGAATCCCTGAGCATTGGTCAACTTATGGGAGAAATAGTTCAAACCATTGGGGGGGGGGGCACTGTGACAATATGAAAGAACTGTTGAATTTGGCCTGGAGGGAGTATGCTTCCTGGAAGGAGCCAGGAAGTGGTTGAGGACAACATCCAATGCTTCTGGCCTGAAGAGAGAGAAGTCACCGCCAGAGAAAGCTCAGTGGAAAGGCTTTAAATAAAACTTAGGTTTGTTTGGCAGGTTGAGTCTGTGGGGTGTGGTCCACCAAGTTTGAAACATGATGGCAGCAGTGACTGAATCTAGACAGAAGAATAACAAACTGTGAGGAGTGAGGGGAAGCCACAAAGCTCATTGAACCTGAAGCTCAGGACTTAGCCCAGGCGTGGAAAACCTGGAAAGAGGAGTTTAAACTCTATGTGGACATTGAAACGGCAGATAAAGAATCTGTGAAAATTAAACTGTTTTTATATTTGATTGGGTCCAAACATTCCCAAGCACAGTGTACTTTGGGTACAATAATAGTTTGTTTTGATGCCCACTGCAACCCGAGAAAGAATGAAACAGAGGAAAGATATAGCTTTTTTATGCAGGACCATGTAACAAGGGAAGGTACTGAGGAATATTTAGTTTGGAAATGCTAGCAGCCAGTTGCAATTTTGGAGACTTCAAAGACTCCTTGATAAGGAACTGTATAATGGGTGTTGATCTCAATTACTTCCTGGCTTCTCCCAGGAATTATACCCCATCCAGGCCGCATCCAGCAGTTCTTTCATATGGTTACAGGCTCCAGGGTGCCTAACCTTGCTATAAACACATCTGTCATGGATTTTAAGAAAACAGCTAGACCTAAGGATTATCCCAGGCAAATGGAGGGATTGTCCCTGCCTGCTCCCGGTATCCCCTGTGTGTCATTTGGATGTACAGGGATGATCCTGAGACGATCCCGGGATATAGGCCTGGTCTAGCCATGGCCTTAGTGTCATTGGAATGGCTGAAAAGTCCACTGAAAAATTACTAACTCACCTCCCTAAAACAATACAAGATGACTGTTTTTGAAATGCTAAGCAAACATGTTTAAATAATAAATAATTAAGAATGTGGAGATATTAAATAGTGACTGTATTAAAGAGAAGACACACAGAAATACAAGGTTTACAATGCATTCTGGGCAACTGATATCAAAGAATAGAGGGAAATATGACTTGGATGATATCTATGGAAGGAATACTGGGTTAAAGCCCTCTCACTTTGGTCAAAGAATAATTTGAATCATGAAAAGCTATAAAACTAATATTCAAGGTTGAAAGTACACTTACGTTTTTTCCTTATAAATTTAAGAGTAACAAGTTTTGCTAAGGTATAAACATTTCATTTCATTTATTGCATTTTATACCACCCAATAGCCGAAGCTCTCTAGGCGGTTTACAAAAATTAGAACTACAACAATATTTAACAATATACTAATCAACAACATCACAATAATACTCAAAAATATACTAAATGCAAGTTCACAGCAAAACAAACCAGATAAAAAGATAAAAAGAAAAGAAAGCTTGGTTGGAACAGCGTTTCTCCCCCTGAAGCAGCGCCTCCCTTCAGCAAAAGCCTTGCTTTTAAAGCCTCCAGGTGGGGGGGGGGAGGGGACCAGGTGGAATAGCTCACCCTTGGTGGAACAGCGTTTCTCCCCCTGAAGCAGCGCCTCCCTTCAGCTCCAGCCTTGCTTTTAAAGCCTCCAGGTGGGGGCATTAAAAGCTTGATTAAAGAAATCTAGAAAAAAATTATATACTTGTTTAATCAGAACATTCTGAGTAAGAGATATAAATCACAATTAATGTTACCTAGCCTGAAACATGTATGTTTAAGACTTCTTTCTGTGTTTTAATCTTGTAAGATTTTTTTTTACAGTAAATACTGAACCTAATTTAGAGGACAACTAGATATTAGCTTTGAGGCAATTTCTACACAAAAAGGATATGTTCTCATTTTGGAATGAGTTAGCTTCTTCACCTTCTAGAAGCTCAGTAATCTTGTGTACCTGTCAACCAAATAGCCTATTCAGAACTGGGTAAAAAATTTGGTACTTAGATGAAAGCTCTTCACTTAGACCAGATGGCCTTCCAGATTTTTGGCCTACAAGTCCCATCATCCCTCACCATTGGCTATGCAAAGCTAGGGCTGATGGGGCTTATAGGCTATCAAGACTTTAATTTATTTAGATCTTGAAATCTTAAACATTATTGCTAAGGAACCTATATATTTTAGCCTATATATATTGTGATTTGATTTTATGCTTTATTGTAAGTTTATACTTAATTTTATTTATTACATTTCTGTTTTATTACCATACCACCTAATAACCGAAGCTCTTAATAAAAATGAAAAATAAATCCGTATGAATCCCTTAATCATTCTTGTTAGTATAAAACCCAAAATGAACCTGCTTAAAAAACTTTTTTTTTTTTTTGCATACCCTTTGTTTCAAGTGTATCAATTAGCGGTTGGCCCTATTCAGAAGACACCTTAAACCATGGCTGTAACCATGATGAATAAGGCAAAAGCCTTATTCGATGTGGTTTAAAGTGTCTTTTGAACAAGGCCATAGATAGTTAACTGGTAGCCAAAGGCTTCCTAAATACTGAAAGTATAGATTGATAACATTCTGAAAAATTAAAAGTTCATAATACACCGGCGGGGGAGGGGGAAATATTCACACCAACGCATTGAGAATCACCTTCAGCATTTCCCCACTGTTTCCTAAAAATGGCTTTGGTCGGTCAGTGGCACATGAAGCATGAGTAGCGTATGCAGCATGGGAAGCGATTCTCAATGTGTTGCCATGAAGGTTCTTGCTTGAACCATAGGGGTTGGAGGAGTGGAATCTGGGCAATGAGCTGTATATCTGCAATCCCTGAAGTGCTGTTCAGCAAATGAGAGAGGCTTGTTTCCCTCCCCTGGAGGATTCCCCAACTCCTACTGCGCTTTTTATGAGTGAGAAAAGTGGGCTAGCGGCTCTCTAAAGCAGAAAGTGCACAATATGGTTGGGGAGTAAAATCTCTCTACCACATTTATGAATGGGAAAAGGCAGTGAGAGTAACTAGCCTGACTTTCCCATTCATAAATGCGGTAGAGCGATTTTACTCCCCAACCAAATTGCGCACTTACTGCTTTAGAAAGAGAGGGTAGCTAACCTGCTTTCCCCATTCATAACATCCCCACTGCAATGCTTTTATGAATGGGAAAGGCAGGGTAGTTACTCTCGCTTGCTAAAGTGATAAATGCCCAATTCTGAAGAGAAGTAAAAACGCTGTAGCATTTTTATTAATGGAAAAGGCAGGCTAGTTACTAGGGCTGTGCAAACATTGGCCTCGGATTTGGATGGAACCGCCATTTTAAAGCACAGCCCTAGGTCTCTGTAATGGAGGAACAGTCTACAACTCCCAGCATGCACTGCCTGGGAGGGATGCACTTACCAGGGCCCAGGAATGGTGGGCACTCATGGCCTCGCCGCCGGCACAATTGCCTGCTGCCAGCGCAATCCAGGGTATGTCACTCCATGGAGGGCTCGCTGCACATTCTCAGGGGAAGCAGGTGGCTACAAGCCCCTCATGGAACGTGTGGCACCCGCTCCATGGACTGGCACATCCTAGATCGTGCCGGCGGGCAATCGATCACACCAGCAGCAGTGTCGAGGTGACGAGTGCCTGCCATTTCTGCATTCTGGTTAGTGCAGCCTTCCCAGGCAGTGCATGCTGGGAATTGTAGGCTGTTCCTCCATTATGAAGTCATAGGGGTGCACTTTAAAATGGCGGTTCCATCATAAAATGGCAGTTCTGTCATAAAATGGCCACTGAGGCCTCAGATTTCTGAATTTGGGGCTTGCACAGTCCTACTAGTTATTCTTGCTGGTGGCGGTAGTGCCTATGGAGAGAGAGTGAATGCGGGGAGGGCCCCCAACCCTTGACCACAGCCCCCTCACAGAGCAACATCCAGGATTTAGTGCGAAGATACAAGGCATACTGCAGGGGAATCTTCTGGCAGCCACTTTAAGTAAAAAAGATGGAGTAAAATGATTTTCAGAAAATGTGGCTTTTCAAGCAGGAAGTGGCTGATTGGCTGTGGGTTAGCCACAATGTCATATGTCACACAGGACCTCACACTGACCTCCCTTTGCATCAAATCGTTCGTGTAGACTCAGGCCTGGTCTGAGAGATCCCATTGCTTCCCCAAGTATCTCACTAGGATCCCTGAGGGGGAAACAATTACTCAAAGGCAAAGTTTTTTAAAATGTGTGTTATAAAATGAACATCATAGAAAACTGGGCTGCTTCTCCCAGCTCTCCTCTTTTTATGAGAGACAGCATTCAACATTTTGCTGCTGATCAAAAGACAGGAAGAGACACGCTTCTCCTCTGTTGGACTGGGTTTATTAATGAAAAAAGAGAAATGATAAACAGCGGTACACCTATTACGATGGACAAAACGTTTCATGAAGAAGAAAAAAGATATTGAAGGACTCTTCCATTTAGATATATGAAAAGAACAGACCACTCTGAGTTAGATTTATGGGGTTTATCCATTCTCTATTATTTGATTTGCTTTAATTTATCTTCAGTATAGTGCTAACTATTTCAGCTTTAGTAGACACCTGTAATTTCTATTTGCTTAAGTGCAGCTTTTATAGCTTTTTCTATTTACAGCATCCTTTTTAATTTCCTTCAATTTGAACAGCAAGGGGAAAGTTTTAAGAGTCCCAATGCCAATTACATCAGAAAGCTTTTTAAAACTCTCTATATGCCAGGGACCATGTTTTCATGCACACCTTTTACAACACTTACTTTAGTAAATGCCTGGTTCCAAATGGCACTTCTTGGCAGGAAAGAAATACCAAGTACTGTATTTTTCTCAGTAAGCCCCATTGGCATGAAAGCACTTCGTCAACTAAGGTCAACTAAAATAGTAGCATTTAAGGCTCTGTTTATTTGGGGAATTGTAGCACTTAAAAGCTCAGTACCATTACAAGTTTACAAACAGAGCTTAACTGTAGCCTTATAGGTTCTTGGGGAAGCCAACTAAATTGACTTGGACCCTGTGTGAACAGAATGCTGGACTAGATGGACCCTTGGTCTGAACCAGCATGGCTCTTCTTATGTTCTTATGACTTCATTTAATCAGTACACCTGGGCCAATAGCATCTGCACTAAGAACAATAATATTCTGGGAGTTATTATACGCACCGTTAAATATTGCAGTTTAAACAGATCAAGTTGTATCACTATAGGGTAAACTGATACAAAGGGGATTCAATTGAATCTCTTTCTTCAAATTTTGGAAGGGATATCACAGAAGATGGAGCAGAGTTTCAAAGGACAGAAACTGTCTAAAGGACAGTTTAAAGACAGTTTAGTTTCTGTCTAAAGGACAGAAACTGAAAGGAAGCAGTTTTGGGGTAAACATTAAAACAATCTTAATAACAATAAGAGCTAACAATACTTCTTCACACAGCACATAATTAAACTAGGGAATTCGCTACCACATGATGTAGTGATAGCCAGCAATTTGGGTGGCGTTAAAAGGTTAGACAAATTCCTGAAGGAGGAGGCTTTCAATGGCTGCTAGTCCTGGTGGCCATATGCTACTTCCAGTAGCAGAGGCAATATGTCTATGTGCACCGGTTGCTGGTGAACATGGGTGGGAGGGTGCTGTTGCACTCATGTCCTGCTTGTGGGTTTCCTGTGGAAAACTGGTTGGCTATGGTGTGAACAGAATGCTGGATTAGATAGACCTTGGTCTGATCCAGCATGGCTCTTCTTATGTTCTTAGCTTTTTCAACAGTGCAACAGACTTGCGCCAGGATATCATAGGCTCTTTTTTTCAGCAGGCATTTAAGCAGAAGTTAGGCCATTGGTCAAGGATGCTGTAGATGCAAGGTTTCTTCATTGAGCAGGTAGCTGAACTAGATGGTCTCCAGAGTCTTTTCCAAGTCTAAAATTCCATGATTCCTTTTTTAAAACTTCAAAGCAGCTGCAGGGGGCTCCAATTTTGATTGAAGCAGTGCATGTGAGGTGGAAGAATGTTCAATGGTTTCACCCTGTGCTACTCCCCTGATCAAATCCACATCCCTTAGCCCCAAAATAACCCTTTTGAACTGGGAGGAGTGGAAGCTAGGTACAAATGCAGGCAAATGAGCACAGTTCCCACTAGTGGGATGAGAGAAGGTAATGATGCTTGCAGTGCCTTCTTGGGAACATATAATTTGGTAACAGCTCAAAACAGAAGTAGCCAACACCAAAATGCCTCCAGATACCTTTCTTGGCATCTGACATAGTGACTCTTGTCGCTGCAACATTCATTTCCTATTAATGCCTCTGGGCTGGATGATGGGACACAGAGACTTTTTAGGAAATGAAAAAAAGAGAAGGAAAGCATCTATGGGTGTTGATCCAGAGTGTGAAAAAGAAGGAGATGGGGGAATGAGTGATCTGGCAGAGGAGGGTGGGGGAAAGAAAAAGAATTTGTCTTCTGTGAAATTGGTTTTTGTTGGCCCTTTGAAACTGTGGGTTCAAAGGACCTGTTTAGTGTGTTGGAGATCAGAACCCACCTCAACCTTATACACAGTCATTTGGAGAGGTTACTTGACCTTTGTGACTAGATATTGCACATCTCCCATGTCAGCCATTTTGTGGTGGTGCCCAGGACAGTTTCTCAAACAGCTAAATGTGCTCCCAAGCCAAAAATGTTGCCTACTACTTGTTTAAAGACTAACATATCAAAGGAAGTGCAGGACATTATGTGAACCAACTATTTAGAATGATGACTTGTAGAAAGCTGCAGTGTTGCAGAAATCCACCTTCACTACATATCCCTTTACTTAAAAGGTGACCTAGGTCTGTTATAGAGCCCAGACTCAATTAACCAATTAAAGGCAGCAAAAGAGGAGTGTAGGCTGATAAAGACACCCTCCCCAAGAAAAGAGAACCCCAGTAAACAAACAAACAAACAAAAACACCCCAGGACAGAGTGTTCAGTTAAGAAAACGTTGGACAACTATTACAGTTCAGTTGCCAAGAAGGGAAGATGAGTGGGATGTGGAAATATTAAAGCATTTTCAAAAACTTCCTTCTGCTCTTTTACAAGCCTATATACTAGCACTTTCAGAGCTGCTTAAAATGTGAATCTAGGAGGAAGCTAGAGGTCTATCTAATCTTTTGCAACAAGTTCCACATGTGGGATGATTATTCATCTGGTGGAATGAGATTATTTGTCTGCATTCAGTGCAAAGAACTTCTGCCAACTCTTGATGGTCAAAAGAGCTCTTAGAGACCAGGATAGATGAACACAGAAAGCTGCCTTATACCAGGTCATCCTATTTGTCTATCCAGCCCAGTACTCTCTGCTAGGACTGGTTCCCTAGGTGTCAGATACTTCAATACTACTAACTGGAGATGCCTGGAATTGAACTTTGGAATTGAACCTGGAATTGAACATGTCCTCTGCCACTGAACCATGGCCACTCTGTCAGGAGGTCCTTAAGTAAAAACAAAAACAACACACACACACACACACACACACACACACACACACACACACTGAAAAATGTGGAAAAATCTTCCTCTTCCCACCACATTCCTAAACCTGGTTGTATCTGTGCTTCTGCTAGGAACGAGTGTCTCAAGATACAAGGGAAACATACTGAAAAGTTGGGAAACAATTGCTCAGAAGGGACTTGGACCTACTCACGGATCAACAGCTGTCCTTGCATGCCAACACACTATTCTTATATTACTGCTATGGCACAGTTGACATAACCTCCTCTCCCCGCTGCTTCACCTCTCTTCCCTTCACCACATTGCTCACTTGAACAGCTTGCTATTGTGTGGATTGGAGTTCCAAACCCAAAAGTGGCACTAGAAGAGGAAGAGAGGCAGACATCTCTGAAGCCTCCTAAAATCATAAGTAGACAAACATTATGGAAACATATCTTCCTAAAGCAGGTTGGTTGGACAGGTCATCAGAGGAGCAATCCCCGCCATAAATCCAGGGAGGTTCAAGGAGAATCCTCTGTTAGGGGCTATTTGACCAAATTGCACCTTCTCACTGCTCGCATGAAATCTCCACCTGCCTCCAAGTTCTATCCCTCCATGGAACTCTGCACACACATCCAGGTGCCCTTTGGCCCCAAAGTGGGGTTGCTTCCCAAATGAAGAATGACTGATCTTTGTAAAGGCTGATGGTAGCTTGTCCCATCTTGGGAGGTGGCTAGACAAGTCAGGCTTTTGATCTACCCTTGATTCTAGACGGTTAGGAAACAAGTCAAAACTTCCCAGCAGCTATTAAAGGACTTTGAGAAGCATTGAGTTTCTAGTTGTAGAAACATTATATACGAATGACAAAATATTACAACTCTGAGATTATATCCAGCTCTATGACTTTGGTTTGTTACAGGTGTAGGTTTGCCCAGTCCTCAACTTTGGAGAAAATCTTAGGATAAGGCTAGAAAGGTTGTATTTATGGGTCCTCTGTTTTATCCATTTTTTAAAAAAAACAACCACCCAACAATCTACAAAGGCAAATTTCACTTTAGCTTTCTTCTATGTTCAACTCTACCTTACTTCATTTTCCTCTCCCATCTGTCTAAATACAGCATTCACTTTGAGCTTATTGTCTAACAAAAAGAATATGCAATGATATCCCTAAGATTTTATCTAGAATCAGAGAAGAAAATGGGTTAGAATTAATCAAGCACAATGTGCTAAAAACTACATCCTGATTTCAACAGAACGTGTCCTTCTCTGAAGAGTTATTCAGCACATCTGTCATAAATTGAAATGGGAAGGCAGAAAGGTTGAAGTCTGATCCTGCAACATATGTTTATTTATTGAAAATATTCTTAGAATGTGTTTCTAACCTCACAAAGTAAAAGATATGCCAGAAATACATATTTTTAAAAGATACATTTTAAAAGCATAATCAAATCATCAATACAACAAATAACAAGATCAGTAGCCATGTGCCATCTGAAACAGATAGTTCTTACAACCTCAATGGATGTCTATGAGGGAGGAGCAATTTCACACCTCTTTGGGGATGATGTTGCAAAGCTTTGGGGCAGCTGTAGTCAAGGCGCTGCTCTGTACAGAAGAAGATGTTCAAACCTCCCAAAGTGAAAGTACTTGGAGCAGGGCCCAATCATGCAGATGGAGCTGCTGACTGGACGCATACAGGGAAAAGACAACTCAACCATATGTAGACCTCAGACTGTGGTAGTAAGCGCCACTACTCTGAACTCATCCTGGAGGCAACCAGTATAAAGGTTGCTAAAATCAGCTGAATATGCTCTTGTCATAGAATCATAGAATAGTAGAGTTGGAAGGGGCCCACAAGGCCATCGAGTCCAACCCCCTGCTCAATGCAGGAATCCACCTCAAAGCATACCTGACAGATGGTTGTCCAGCTGCCTCTTGAATGCCTGTAGTGTGGGAGAGCCCACGACCTCCCTAGGTAACTGGTTCCATTGTCGTACTGCTCTAACAAGTGTAAGTTCTGGGTTGTCATTACTGGCAACGCTATGTGAAGAACCTGACAGTGGTCTATCTTAGAAGTTATCCGGGCAGCCACTTATATACTGCCAAAAAAGAGGACAAGTATAATCCAAATGTTAGAACACAAATTTGCTAATTTATATGTATAAATGCAAATTTTAAAATAATTACTATAATTAAATAGAAGTGCAGTGCATCTTACCATAGTGAGGAAGACTAGGACCAGGTGACTTGTATACCTGCTCAGTGGTCCATGTGCTAATTGTTGGTGGGCATAGTCAGGACCCCTATTGCTCTCCTTTCTTACGGTTCTTATCTTTAAAATGATCTTGGACTTGAGAACTGTTCAAATAGAATACTCATTCAAATAAAGGACATATGGGCACCTAAAAGTTATTGAAGGATGGATTTGGTGGTGACACAGTTTCTTTCCAACAATATTTCATTCTGCTTGTTGAAGTTTCTTATTCTTGTTTGAAAGGAGTCTCAAGTATTGAAGTCTGTAGCCAACCAATCACTCATCTTTTTCCATACTTCACTACACACTCCTTTTGGCCCAGCATTCCATTTTGTGTTTTACCGCGTGCCAGTTCTATAATTATCATCATCGTTACCATCTGCCATTAAAATGCTTCCAAAACAATGCATGCTGCTCAGTACTTGCAAAGAGAAGAATCTTGCCAGAAGGCTTACGTGTAATTTTAATGTAAATTATGTGTCGGTTCCTTTAAGTCTAACTTAACACTTGCTCAGTCTCAGCTGTATGAATAATCACTATATATACCAGGACTGGCAAACAAAGAGGTGTGTTTGTTTGTTTGTATACACACATGCACCTGTCACATAGACATGCTTTAAAAATGTACATGAAGGAGTTATTAACCAGGTCATTTTATTTTTTAAATTACATTTTTGTATGGTGGTGTGTGATATATTACTATATTGTATTTTTAAGGTTTTAATCTTTGCAAGCCACCCATAGAGCTTAGGCTGTTAGACAGTATAGTAATGTAATGAATAAATGAATGAAATACCAGAAACTATGTTCATTTTCCCTCAGACTCCTGCCCTGTCTCCCCTCATTAGTCATTCCAGAATGTGTCTGCTAAACTAATCTATTCTCTTCTATTGCTATAACCATCACACCTGTCTTTGGTCCTTTCATTATCTTACTGCTATGCTCTGGATCAAATTCTCACTCATATTTGTTTCTACTCCTTGCCTCTTCTACAATTCAAGCTCATCTCCTATCAACCTCTTTTGTTGCTTCCTCCCAGTCTTATATCTGTACCTTCCTCTTGCCTGCTTCATATGCCTTAAACAGCCTCTTTCTCTGTCTCCCTCCAAAATCCTACTCAAAACCCAGTTTCTTTAGCATAGCCTAACACTGCAGCTGCAATTTAATTCACTGCCACCCTAATAAAAGTCCTTGAGAGAAGGCTATCTGATTTCGGCTTATCAAGAGCATTGTTGGATCTAAACACATGCCTAGTACTTATATGTCCTCAGTATTGCCACAATTGGGGTAGAAGATGCCCCGAAATCACAGCCAACTCTACTAACATTGATTGTATTAATCATTTGAAATAATCCGGAACCAAATGGTCTGAAATTCAATTGAACATAATTCAGTTTCAGAAGTGATGCAGAGTGACATAGATATTCTATTCCACCTCTTCACTTATAAAACTATCTGACCACGGTTTGCACATCAAACTTTAGATTATCATCAGGGATGCCAGATTCAGCAATGCTGCATTCATTACATATATTTCAAGGGAACAAGAAATGTAAACTCCCTTGACCCTCCATGACTTTGAATGGAGATTGTTGCTTCTATACATGTTCTTTTGGGGTTATTCTTACAGCATCATTGGCCTTTAAATCAGGTCCATAGTGACACCTACAGGATAAAGACTGTGACCTTAAGCATGTTTGCTTGGAAAGAAGTTGAATATAAGCAAGCACATTTAAGATGGGGGGTGTAAATCTTTTTTAAAAAACAATACAACAAGAACAACAACGATTAAAAGATTATTCTTTTTACAAGGAAGCCCCTCAACTTTTCTCCATTCCATTTTCATCCATCCCAATACATGCTCATTTATCCCAGGATAGAAGATAGGCAAGTCAAGAGCACCTGATAATATCAACCAGTTTCAGCATTTCATTTATCTTTTCAAAATAAGTAGGTTAAAGTGAGTTGAGAGGTTTTAATTTCAGTATAGCCAATTCAGGATAAACACACCATATATAAATGGTAGGTACATGGTATACTAATATGGAGTATCGTTAAAATTACTAAATTGTTTTACCACTTCTACAGACATGAGACTGGGCTGGACAGACCTGGCTAATTCTGTCAAGCTGTTCTCATGTATTCTTGTTCATGCCAACCATGGCAAGTGTGATCTAGTCAAGCATGCTGGATAAAGACCAATGAAACACAGGTTCAAATCCCTGCTTAATCATGAGATTTCACCTTGGGCCAATCATCTCTCCATTTAATGAACCTCACATGGTTGTTTTGAGGATAAAATTGGGGAGGGGACCCCCTGAGTGTTTTGGAGAAAAGACAAAAAGGAACATAATGTAACTGCTGTCATTCATAATCTCTGTGGCATGACAGTAGCTAATGTGTGAAAAGCAAATACATAATAATTCCAAAGTGGCTAAATATGAATTAAAGCTGGGAGGTGGAGGGAACAGATTGAAGAATATGACTAATGTCACCCTGAAAACCAAATGAGATCAGGGAGTTACTCCTACATGTACTGACCCATAGCAGGGTTACTCGGAAAACACTCCATGGATAAGGAGACTGAACGATGACAGAAATCTAGAGAGTGGTCGACTTTAGCCCTGTTTTGAAAAATGATCACACTCATTATCATTGTTGGGAAACCAACATTGTAAGAGAGATTCTAGCATTAGTATATCAATAGAGTGATTTCAAATGCTGGAGGTGCCATATTCCTAGCCCCCAACTTCTTGAACTCTGTGGAACAAAGTAGACCCAAGATCCATAACTGAATTGATCTTTTCCTTGGTAAAAGCAATCTTGGGAGTGAGGGGTGAGGAGTTTAAATCGGTGCTGTGGCACTGGAGAATTAACTCTGCCCTCACACAAACACCATTTCTCCAACTTAAAATCCCCCAAATACTATAAGAACTGGGGGAGATAGGAGCAATAGGCCCCAGTCCTTTATTTCCAGTTCTACATCAAATAACAGCTGGGTGTGTGTGGGGTGGTGATGGTGACTATGTTGGGGAAACAGCACAGGCGGAAATGCTTCAACTCCTCCCTCCCCAGTATCACAGCCCCGAACAATTTGTTTTAGTCACTCTAGTCTAGTTTAGTCACACACACTACAACTGCTATTAATTTTAACCAAATGAAAATACATTTTAGAGATCTCGTCATGGATCTTCCACATCGTGTCTCAGTTGGTTCTTTTATGCATGTAATTGAATTCAACCTTGCATTCCTGCAGACCTTAAAACAATTTAGAAAATGGCTTTTATAAATGAAAAACTAGAGCATAGCTTTCATAAGGCATGTCTTGTAGAAAATATTCTACATCTGTAAGATGCTCTTTTTGTTGGTCAGCCCCTAAGGACTTGTTGCTTGTCCTCAGGGGTAGAGGAAGTGTCTAATTTCTTATTTCTTAAAATATGAGAATGCACAGCATTAAGGAGAAAAGAGCAACTCACAGGCCACATGACCTAAATTCCAAGCACTGTAGACAGATAGCTGTTATCATCAAAATGCACTTCTCTACTTGTTCTCCGTGGCCCCCACAGACATAGAAAAGGCCCAAAGACACATCCAGAAAACAAATCCCTTTCCCTCTGCCTCTCTGTCACACACATTTTTCTCTCTTTGGCTGCCCCTATGCCTTTAAGAATAGCGGCTTTCCTCAACATTGCATGACCAAGTGAAACCATTTTGCTACCTGAGTAAAACAAATGTTGATTTTCTCCCATCCCCTGCAAATTAAGTACATATGCCTGAGACCAACCAAGTTATTTTACTGGAAGCAGAAAATCCCAGAAGCACCTCTCCCCTTCCCCTGCAGCGGTAAAAATACAATAATAAATCAAGCAACCAACAATTTGCTGCCTTTTCATGACACCTAAAATCAGTGGCCTGAGGCTACTGCCTCACTCTGCCTTAAGGTAGGACTGGCCCTGCAGTGTAACATTTCCAGTTATGATAAGGCTTTGTAAAAGCATAAGACTCCTACATGTACTGACCCACAGCAGGTGTTAAATCCAAAGAGGCTTTAAGTAGCCCCAGTCTGAGTTAGAGGTACTTTCTTCTCCTCTCCTGCCTGGGCTTTACACAGGAAAATTTTCAGTGAATTATTTCATTTAAACTTTCAGTTGTTCTTCCTCCTCTAAATCAGCCCATGAAGTTTAACTATTCAAACTGCTGTAGGCAAATGATTATATTTAAAGCAAAGATTAATCTACATTCGTTGAAAGGTTCTTTTTATGATCTTGCCGTATGTACTTCCAAAGAATTGCTTTGGGCCACTAATAGGCTCAAGTGCTTATTTGGAAGCATGTATAACAAGATCATAAAAGTAACCTTTCAAAGAACGTGGCACAATCTTTGCTTTAAATATACTTGGGAAGTGCTTCCAAATAATTGCTTGAGTCCATTAGCAGGCTTACTATGGGGCAAAGTGAGGCAACTGCCCAAGGCCCAAACTACAGGTGACGTTTCTTCATCTCTGTGGTGCTGTCATTTTAAATAGCAGCCACAGGGGTGGGGATGCTCCCAATCATGACTGTGGCATAAGTGGAAGCAAGATCTAGCTTTTTAGTACCAATAATAGCTTTTATTGTGGGGCAAACAGTAGCTTCGGGAGAGGACAATTTTCAACAGGACAACAGCCTGGGGAAAAAGTTTACTAACCCACCTTCACACTGTGGTCTCCATTTAAATCACAAGTCACACAAAAAGCAATACAAACACAATATCGTAAGGGTGGGGAACCACTTTCAGAGAAGCTCTCGGGGTCCACATTCCAGTGGCAGGCAGGGCAAAAGAGGTGGGGCTAAAAATACCAGCATAGTTTAGCTTATTTTTTTTTTACTGCCGGTAACTAAGGGGGCAACCTTCAATATTGCAGGGGAAAATATGTTGGCAGAAACAAAAGAGGCTGCAGGCTAGGTTTCCTATAGTCAGGTGGCAGGCAAGGATCTGCATCTCGTTCCTATAATCTCTTCCTCCACCACCACCACCGAACATGCTGTATCCCTGTTTATTCTCCTTTGTCCCTGGCTAGGCTCCCACAACTACCACAAAGATAAAGTATAAAATCCCAACATACTTAAATGTCTGAATAAAAACAGCACAGCCAATATTCCCTCACAGGGCAGAATTAATCCATTTGGAGGATGCTGGCGTTCTGGTCTTGAGTTTAGACATTTTCTTTGATATACCAAGAGATCTGCTGTTAGCATTTTTGTGGTAAGTACATTCTTACAAAAAAATAAAAAATCCCTGTACCTTTTAGTGTTTATGCTGTTGCATTTGGATATTATTGTTGTTGCCTTGAGTGCTTTTTCACAGAAATGCAATTAGCAACTTAAATAAATAAATAAGCCTAGATCAGAAACACTCCTTCATGCAAACACTCATTGAATGCAGTGTGCTCATTAGTTTGCATTGCACTTACGACATTTAAACCCATAGAAGATTTCAGGTTCAGTTTGGAAAATCACAGAACAACTGTTTTTAAATGGTGGTGGTTTAGAGATATTAGGATGCATCCAGTGAGCTGGAAGCACTTAACTTGATGCTGCAGCACTGTTGGAGCTGGGCAGGTGTGGGCTTACTCAGCATCCTGGATAAGACCCCACTCCAAATCCCATGTAACATTCTAAAGAGATGTTAATATTTTCAACAAGGAATAAGGTGAAGTAGTTTCCTTTAACCTACATGTTTGATCTCGGCTACTTCTTCCTGTCTGCCTTTCTGTCTTATCTAGTTAATGCAAAATAAATGTTTCCAGGCAGGAATACTCTTTTCCTAATACTACTTGGAAAGGTGCTATAATGGTAGAAGCAGATAAATTCATTTTCAAGAATCAACCTTTTGTACCCCTACCTCCAATGTGAATTTCAGGACTGAATTCCCTGGTGATAGTTTATTGGTGTGGAGAAAGTTTATTGGTGTGGACTTTCTAGGAGAAAGGGTAGATCTTTATGAATAAGTTTGCATACTATCTGCTGGAACTACTCTAGAATGAAATCTGTTGTATCATTAGAAGTAAAGTGTTATAGTACAAAAAAGAAAAGAATTTGTTGCCACAAATGCTGGAAAAGATCACATTTTGCCAATTCAGTTTAACTTCAAAGAGTTCAAGAATAGCAATAAATATTACATACATTTTCACAGAGGAGAGTTTTCATAGGAATTCAGTTCTGGTCCATGAAATACTAATGTTAGGTTTATTCAGCATTACCTGCTGTAAAACCATTTTTTCAGTAACTGGAAGAACCAAGACAACATAGCAGAGATCAGCTATGCTAAAGTTATCCAGTGCTTGGGGAGGGGAGGGGATTCAAAGAGAGCTCCTGCACATTTAATTTCAATTATGATCTAGTATTATAAACAGTCTCAGTGAAAAGTTAAAATCCATCTGTTTATCTGTCATGAAAACTCATGTTAAGAGGAGCACGTTTCCAAAAATAAATCGGTGATGAACAGACTGACGAAATAGTTCAGAAGCTTCTATACAAGTATTTACATCACACCTGAGCCACAAGAAAGCAGAACAGTTAATTCATTCCCATTTCTGCAGGAGTGTGGGGAAAAAAGAATATATCTGGACAAATTCATTTCTTAAGCCCACTCTGACCTCATTTCACTCAGCTCATCTTATACACAACTACAAAGAGAGCAAATATTTCTGGTAATAGTACCAGAGACTCTGCTATTAATTGACATGAAAGACAGCTAGCATGCACAGCATAAACACACACAAAGAGCAGTAACCAGACAGAGAGAAAAAAGGTGTGACATGTCAACTATCAAACACTGAATGTCAGGATCTATGAAACAGAGCAACTCCTTTGCATATAATTTTTACTGTAAGCCACCTCGTGGGTCTGATCCAGACTGAAAGGCAGAATACAAAATTAAATGAGGTTACATTTTAGCCATTCATTGCTGCATCAGGGCAGGATCTACACTACTGCTTTAGTGCTTTAAAGCACTTTATAACAGTTTTGACAACTGTTGGGGCCCAGGACAGACTGCATATACAGTTTTCAAAACATTTTCAAAGCGCTTTAAAACAATAGTGTAGATCCCCCACAGGTCTTTATCGAAGTACCTGTTGTAAGAGTAAAAATACAGCTGTTTTTATATAATGCTTTTTTAAAATAAATATTTTTATTTTTAAATAAACAATAAATAAACAATTAAATACAAATGACATCAATTTAATATATTTCATTCTGTTATGACTTCTGTACTGAATGATCCAACAGGGGAAAACATGTTGCCCAATTCATGTTGTGTAACGCATTCCAAGCAATTTCAGCTTAAGAGGTCTCTGCAAAATTGATCATGAGAAGCTGGCAGATTTAGGGAAGCTGTATTCATATCTGCTGATTTGTACAATTCTTACTTCTTCTATACATCCACACACACCATGCCAAAAAGCAGCTCTTCTGATGCTTTGCTCATTGACTCCCATCACCATGAGCAATGATGAAGCATGATAGGACTTGTAGTCTAAAACATCTGGAAGACTGCCATATAGGAGGGGGGGGCATTACAATTTGAAGCCAGAATCCCAAAAGGTTTGAACACGCAACAAGAAACACACGTAAAACTATCCGTCATATTCAGACCCTTGAAAGATGCTATTTTAAGTGGAACATAATGTAAGAATAATCTCAGAAATGAAATATCAAGCCAGACATAAAAGATCAACTCGGGTGCCAGTTAAACACCCTGTGCTCCAGGGATGGAGATTTCTGCTAGCATATATGATTCGCTCTGCGTTCATGTCATTTTAGAACTGCAGGGTCCACAGTTCTTTCCCATGATCATCGAAGTCACTAAAAGCTCCATCTGACAAGCGTTTTATTGCACGCTCGTTACTGGGCACTCACGGAGTTTGCTCAGGTCCCTCACATGACGTTGTCTGCTTCCCGTGCGCCTTCCGCCCCTTCTGGCCTTCCTCGCATGACAAAAAAAACCTCATTAAGTCCAAAGTTTTTTTTAAACTCAGAATTACTGCTTTCTCCTGCTATGTACAGGAGAAGCAGCGCCATTAGAACAGCAGACTCAATGGGCCTCATGCTCTTTTGAAAAGAGGAAGTAACTGGGGAACGAAAAAACAGGTGGAGAAGTGAAGGTAGGGAGCGTTTTAACCCCAGGTGTGATGGAGCTTCTCCTGTGTGTTATGAAACACAGCCCCAACTGTACGTGGAGCATTTGCTTGTCAATATGCTCAGCCACATCCTACAGCACCATGACCCTGGTGACTGCATTCCCGCACTGTGGTCACCACCCCTCCTCAAACACTGCAGAGAGATCAAGTCGTTTGCAATATGATTGGCACATGGGCCCACAGAGATGGATGGGAGCAACGTAAGTACTAGGAAATCCTCACTCAAGTTAGACTCGATGGAGAGGCACTGCAGACCAAAGGCTCAGGGTGCAAAGGCATAACTTTCCTTGACCAAAGTGTCCCCCTGCTATGGAGAACAGGTCAGCCACCATCAGCAGCAAGGTGCTTGACAGAAGGAGCTGCAGCTAACCTAGAACTTCTCTCTTAGGCCCTTTCTACACCTAAGGGTTATCCCAGGAAAATGTAGGGATCATCACTGCCTGCTACGGGGATCCCTTGTGTGTCATCTGCATGCACAGGGATGACCCCTGGACGATCCCTGGAAAAAAGGCAGGTGTAGGAACGGCCTCAGTCTCTCAGGAATGGGTTTTGAATCAAGCCAGCAGAGACCTTCCCATCCCCTTTACATTGCAACATGAAAGGGAATATTAAAGAGCCCTTTTACAATCAGGTAAACTGAGGCCGAACCTCCAACTTAGAAGTCTTCAATTTGTTCACTGCCCCCTTCCCTGTAGGGCCATCAGCGGAGGCTCGCTCGCTGCCACCCCGCTTCCCAAACGTCCATTCCCTCCCCCCACCCCACCAAATAAAGAACAACCCAAACTTGCCAGGGACTTACAGTGTTCACGGCTCGGACACTGCGGAGTTGATCTCCTCTGGGTCTCTCCTTGCGGCGGCAGCGGATAGCAATTCCCAAAACGCCTAGGAAGCCGAGGAGCGGATCATTGCACCGTTTGATCCTTGCAACCCCCGCCCCCCAAACCCAAAAGAGAGCGACAGCGGGAGAGCAGTAGCGAGAGACCACAACGGCCAGCGACAGTCCGGCCACGGTGCTACCGCCAGCCCCGAAGTCCGATAGAGGGCAGAGATCAAGCTCAGCTGTCTTCCCGGCGTGGATGAAGAGAGGCGCTTCCCCGCCCCTCTTTGCACACCCAGCAGCAAGCGGCCGGTCGCTCCGCGCAGGCAGAGAAGCGGCTGGAAGAGCGGCCAGCGCGCAGCGAGAAGCAGCAGCAGCAGCTCCGGTCCCCGCTGAAGAAGCCAAGCAGGGAGGGCGGATTAGCCCGGGCTTTAAAGGAGCCGCACGCTCAGCTGCAGGAAAGCGCCGCTGAATGGTCCAGAAGCTCGACCAGCGGCCGTCACCGGGGGAGGGGCTCCCTAAGGAAGAGGAGCGGGGAGGAGGGAGCCGGCGAGGAGGGGAGATCTGCTGGGAGAGAGCGGGGCGTGGGGGCGCGCGTGCATCTATCACGCTCGGCTTGGGCTGCAGCGATCCCCAGCCACCCGCGATCCCAGAAGCCGGGGCTCGCCCTGAAACCTGAGGAGGAGCCACCAGTGCGCGCCTTTGAGCGCGTGCAAAGTGCGTTTTCCATCGGGTCTCTCTCCCCAGACCTGTGAGAAATTAAGGGTTAGAAAACTATCGCTCAAGCAGCAGACTTCCTTTGTTGGCGGGTTGATCTGCCTCACCTGCCTGTTCTAAAATCAGCTCTCTCACTGGGGGAGAAAGTGACCCTGGTGTCCTTCTGCCAGAGATGGACTTTATAGCAACTTGATTGAGGACTAAGGGCTGAGCTACCTGTTATGTTAAAGCAGGTATGTGGGAAAGGGTGCTTAAAGCTGCCACTTTTATTTGGAGAGACTCGGGCAGGATCTACACTACTGCCTTAAAGCGCTTTATAACAGTTATAAAGCACTTTAACTGCTTTAAAGCGCTATAAAACTGTTATAAAGAGCTTTAAAGCAGTAGTGTAGATCCGGCCAAGGGCCATTTCTACACCTGCCTTTTTTCCAGGGATCATCCCGGGATCATCCCTGTGCATGCAAATAACACACAGGGGATCCCAGGAGTAGGCAGGGATGATCCCTCCATTTTCCTGGGATAACCCTTAGGTGTAGAAAGGGCCAAGGAGTCGAGAGGTGAAGAGAAGTGAACACACTGGGCTCATCTACACCAAGCAGGATATTCCACTCTGAAAGCGGTATAAAAGTGGTATATAAAAAGCAGGAGCCACACTACCGTTTTATAGTGGTATTGAAGTGCACTGACAAATGCTGGGGCCCATTGATACATACCATATACCACTTTCATACCATCTTCATCGTGTTATATCCTGCTTAGTGTAGCTGTGTCAAGGGCCCCAACAGTTGCCAGTGCACTTCAATACCGCTATAAAGCAGTAGAGTAGATCCTGCAATGCACTTCAATACTGCTATAAAGCAATAGTGTGGCTCCTGCCTTTTATATACTGCTTTCATACGGCTTCCATAGTGAAATATCCTGCTTGGTGTAGAAGAGCTCACTATAAATAGAAATCTCTCTTCCACCTGCCTTGTAGCAGAGACTGGGAAAGAGTGGGGTCAAGGGAGACATCCCCAACTCAGGGACCTTGCCCCCCTTCTGCTATGCCTCCTCTGAGTTTTGTTGCTTCTTGGTGCTGGGGGAGCAGAGCAGAGGCCTCTCCACCATCACCAAGAAGCAACAAAACTCTCTCTTGCTCATCCTCTTTGGGAGCGTTGGGCCCACGTTGCCGCCACAGCAGCTGGCTCTACCCACTTTCACACGCACTGTCTCTCTCTGGGTGGAGCAGCATAAAGGATATGGCCCTGAAGGCCCAGCCACCTCATCTTCTCACTTCCTTACCTGTGTTCCCTTTGAATGGCGTTGTAATACAGATTGTGCCTGTTCACAACATCCCCCAGTGAGAAAGGGCAAGTGAGCCGGCCAAGATGGCGGTTGCTCCTTGGAAGAGCAGCCACCCTTTGAGTACTCTGAAGAGTTAAACCAAATTCTTCCTGCTGAGTTGCCCAAAGAGATAGGATGCACAGGCAGGTAGTAGACCCTCTCCAGAGCGAGAGGGCAGGTGAGCAATTGAAGGGCACAGCAAGCATCACTTGCCATACTTTCTGCCAAGGAAGGAAAAGCTGGCCGATTCTGTGAAGGCACAGTCTGGTCCTGCAAGAAGCAGTGGCTACTTCCTCTTTCTCACCCTCTTCTCTCTCTCTCTCTCTCTCTCTCTCTCTAGCTCAGTGTATTGCAGAAGGTCCCAGATTCAAAAACCACCATCTCCAAGTAGGGCTAGGAAATAATCCTGCCTGAAACCCTGGAGAGCTGCTGCCAGTCAGTGTCACCATACTGGGCTAGATGGACCCATGGTCTGACTCAGTATAAGGCAGTTTCCTATGTTCTCTCTTCCTCTCTCTCTCTTTGTGACACGCTTCTGGGGTTGCAAAACTTTGCCATTGTTTTTAGGAGGGATTGATACTGCGTTAAAGAAGCAGCATTGCTTGTCTTTGTGTCTGCCTGCTCAACTAGTGTATTTGTAAATAACAGATATTACAGAGACACTACATGTCTCCAGCATTTTCTCCTGAGGAGAAAAAACCACACACCTTGATCCCATAAAAGGCCACTGTGTGAAACTTCCCATCACTTGGGGGCAATTGAGTGTACAAAACAATTATTGTGAGTTACGATGCATTTTTTACGGCTTGCAGGATCTCAAGGATTGTCCGCTTGCTTCCTTAGGAGTGAGGACATCCTCAGGAGGGTGTAGAGCACTGGAATAGATATGAGCCTCTTTAAAAAAAGAAAGAAAAAAAGCTTAATTCTCATACATATTCATGTTCACTGTATTTGCTGCTAGAAGAATCAAACTGTTCTAATGCAAGTTCTATTAAGAAGCGTTGAACCAAAAAGAAACCTAACTATGTTGAACATAATATAACTCAGAAATGTATAACTTATTAGTAAATTTGAAAATTGCACAAATGTACAATTATGTGTTGGGTTGAATGAAGGAAATGAATCATTACTGTCTAAAAAATGGGGAGAATTTCCCAAGGGATCTATTTCTGGTTGCCTCAGGATCAGCAGGTATTTTGCAGCAATGCTACAGAAAGCAAAGGCAATTAAAGCTACACTAGCTATAGTAGAATGACCAGATACAAAAGAGGGCAGGGCTTCTACAGCTTTAACTGTTGTGATGAAGAGGGAATTTCACCCTCTTCAATTGACACCTGCTGAAATTCCCTTTCCTACATTATTGTTAAAGACACAGGAGCCCTGTCCTCCTTTGCATATGGTCACCCTAATTTAATTCTGTGGCGTTCTGTTCCTCCGCGCTAAGATTTTTAAGCAGTCTTTTTGATTCTGTAATTGTGTTTTATTTCCTACATTTTATTGTGATTCTAGTTAACTTGTTCTTGTTTATATCTTGAAAGCCACTCAGAAAACCTGTGTTATAGGGTTGTCTATTAATAGTATGTATGTTACTTTTTCATAGCATCTGGGTGAATTTCAGCCATTAATTGTCCATCTTTCGGTTATGGCTTTCTACCAGCCCTGTCCTCCTTTGCATATGGTCACCCTAATTAAATCAATTAAAAACACAAAGCAGGGGAATAAAAATCCGCATTGCTAAAATAGTACTATAACTTTAAAAGCCTGGGAAAACAGAATCGCACCTGGCAGATCTCTTTGAGGATAATATACCATAGCATGGGAGCAGCACTGCTAAAACAGCTGTTTCACACATAGCCACCCATCAGAGGTAGATGGAGAAGAGTTTTAGAGGACGACCTCAAGACATGGATGGGTATATGTGAGAAGAGGTGCTCCTTTGGGACCTCAGTACCTGAAGGGATTTAAAGATTAAAAACAAACAAATCAGCTCATTGATTTGGGTTTGGAAATGGACCAAGAACCAGTGAAGATCAATCTCCGTAGCTCATGGTCCCAGTTAATAACCTTGCAGCTGTTTTCTGTCCCAACCAAAGTTTCTGAACCATTTTCAAAGGCAGCCAGGTTGCCTGCCTTTGATTCTTTATTTTATTAAGATTTTCAAAAGTATTTTTTTAACTGGAAGGCCAGCCTGCTGCAAAGCAAAGTACAGCCTGATATTGAGGTTCAGTATTTTTTTATTAATTTGAATTATTATTATTATTATTATTATTATTATTATTATTATTATTCAGCCACCTTGAAGTACCATTTTCTTAGGGGAAAGGTAGGGAATAAATAAATTAGTTGACACTACAAATATTCCCCATCTATTTTGTAGTGCGATCAACAGGGTTTACACAAGGCACTGCTCACTGGGAGGTGTAGATGGAAGAATGGATGTAAGCCTGAGTCTAGACTGGTTTCAGAATTGTGTAGCGTCTGTTATGTAAGTTTGTGAAGTCTTGTAATAAATCTTGTTGGAGCCTTTGTGTCTTAGCTGATGCTGTACGGTTTGACCTGTTCCCATTGTGTGCAAAATATTTTAGAGCTTTCAGTTCCAAATGTGAGAAGTGTTGATGCTCCCGGTTTTAATCATATCTTACAGAATTGTCCAGGCTTTCTCCCATGAAGCTTTCACCTCCAAGAAGCAAATTGTTGGCAAAGAGGAAATGGAATTATAGTTCTGAGAAACGAAGGTGTTTTTTCCTCTTCATTTTATTTAAAGTCCAGCAGTGTTTGAAGCAGCAGGAAGGCTGGAAGCTTCCACACATAGTTCTGCCAATGCACTTCAGTCCCAGGCAAAAATATCTTTTCTATTCAAGTGCTGGACCTTTTCTCTGAAGAGGGTGCCAAATACATTAAATTCTTCCAGATACCAGAAAATTTGATTAATCTGACATTTAGACTTACTAAACGCCACCCATCCAAAATAGCACCATCCATGCATAAAAGGGAGGTCCTATGAACAGCGGTGGGGAAGCCCAATTGTGGCAAAAAATATTTTGGGGGGAAACCCAGTGGAGGCTGGTGACTCTGATGTCAGTGGGGCAGTGAATCTGCTTTGGATTTCAGTCAGATCCAGTCAGTATTCTAAAGGAGCTACTCAGATTCACTGCCCCACTGACATTGGAGCCACCAGCCTCCACTGGGGAAACTCCAGAACAGTCCATTGAGAAGCATATGGCCACGGAATGCTGGCATAGTGTTGGAGATAGTGGGTGGAAAACTGGAGAGAGAGGATGAAATAGAATATCCTGGCAGAGTGCATAGCTGGCTGGCTGGAACTCTGAACTGGAGCACTTCACGCTGCAACATTTGGTTGCAGCTTCCACTTTTTGTCATAATAAGAATAATAGTTTGTTAAGATGCCTTTTAAACATCTTAAACTGCCTGTTGCTGATGACAGCCATTCTGTATTTTTTATTATTATTTAGAACATTGTAAAAATAGGAGCCTGGATTTTTGCCTCATTGAGGTGAACAGAAAAAGAGAAGGCCCCAGTGACTGTCAAGGGAATTGTGGCTAGGGGCATGTCTAGACAGGGCGATATCCCTGGGATCATCCTGGGATTGTTCCTGTGCATCCACATGACACACAGGGGATCCCGGGAGCAGGGAGGGATGATCCCTCCCTTTTCCTGGGATATGGCCCTACACTTCTATCCCGATTTTTCCCGCGGTCTTGGGATGATCCCAAGACCGCGGGAGGTGTGGCCAGCTGTCCCGGTTTGTCCTGACTCCTTGTGAGTAAACATGAGGAGCTGGGCACGGAGCCCTTCAGGAGCTCCGTGCCCATTGGGGGTGGGGGGAGCGGGAACAGGGTTTTGTTTTGTTTTGTTAAAAAAACTTACTTTGGCATTGGAGCGCTCGTGCACTCATTTTCAGTAAAATAAATAAATAAAATGGTGGCTGCAACATCCTACGTCCTCCTGTGGACTGAGTGGGAGGATGTCGCGATTAGCATATCGCGAGATCCTCCCGCCTCCCTCCCGGAAAGCTGGGAGGTCTAGACATGCCATAGGATGCTCAACAGCATACTAATGTGGAAATCTGGGGAATCCTTGGAATTGTAGGACTTTTTTTCTGTTTATACATGCATAGATTGCGCCTTAAGTATATGTGAAGCTACCTTGGGCCAGGTCAGACCATTGGGCCATCTAGTTCTTTGTTGTTTGTTTGGACTGACAGCAATTCTCTGGGGATGTTGACGGGGTCTTCTCTTAACCTACTGTTTGATGTCTTTTTTGACAGGAGATGCCAAGGATTGAACCTGGGACCTTTGGAATGTCAGATGTGCACTCTGTCACTGAGGCGTCACCCCCGTTATGTCGACTGTCTGCTAATACAGCTGCCTTAAACTTCTGCGAAGAAATTGGCGAAAAACAGGTTTGTATTTACAATGTGTTCATACAAAAGTGTAATTGACAATTAAGAAGAAGTTAACATAAAAATCAGGGGTCCCATTGTACTCTTAATATCAGAGGTGTTGAACTTTAGGCCCGAGGGCCAAATTTGGCCTTCTGAGGTATCGCAGAACGCCAAGCCTCTTCCCCTGGCCCCATCCCTTTCCCTCAACTGATGATCATTTGGTGGTTTCCCAGTTTTGCTTTTGGCATTCCCCCCCCCCCCCCATTCTAAAGGCTGACATGCCTCTGCTAAGGCTTAGTTACTGGCAGTAACAGCCTTAAGCTAAAATATGCTGGTATTTTTATTCATTTGTTTGATTTATAACCTTCCTTTCTACCAAAAATGGCTCTCAAGACAGCTTACAAAAACAATTTAAAAACAAAAAAGGGCCCGCCTCTTTTGTCTTTGGCCCCACCCACTTCTGGAATGTCCCTATCCCCCCCCCTTCCCGAGAGCTTTTCCGGAATGGAATTCAACCCTTGGGTTGAATTCCATATAGAAGTTCATGACCTCTGCTGGATATGGTTTCTCTGTTTCACCTTAATTCTATTGGGGACCCAGAGGGGTGGGTGGCACAAATGCGAGGAAACCCACTATGAAAACAAATGTGAGACCTTCCAGCATATGTTAATCATTTCGCACTTGTGCTCACAGTTCTGCAGAGACTCATCCCAAACAACCTTGTTTGGAAGTAAGGGCCAAACTAGGTGTGACATTAAGCAGGTGACTGGGCCTTGCCAGCTGAATTTTTGTTTTCTAAACACTGTCGCAGCCTTGGAGGGTGAAGATCCTGATTTGGAGCACAGTGTGTGTTGTAGATTAACCCTGTGCTGCGTCCTCACTGCAGACCTGATCCAGATTCTACCACCTCCCTCCCACAACTGTATTTCCCATTAGTGCCAACATATACATCAAAGTTGTTTGGAATTGGGCAGTGCAGAACTTCAAATAGGATTGTTAACTGAGTTTAATGGGATTTCCTTCCTTGTAAATGTGTTTATAATACAAGCCAAGTTCCAGCAAGTTGTGGTTTAAACCCAGTGGAAAGAACTGAATGGCTTGTGTTTTTTCATTTCCTTTAGTGGAAGTCGCACACATACACATACATATGTGCAAGGATGTCCCACTGACCCCCCATTGAAGTGAATGGGGAATACTTTGTCAACAGGGAACCTTTGTAATGAATGTTACAGATCCCTGATGAAGAGTTCTTAACATTAATTGCATAAGAACACACATGCAATTATATTCTACAATATGCAGCTCCCACCTGTTCTATGCTATTTTTACCACTTTTCAGATTCTCTAAAAAAGTGACATTCTAAACACAGAAACCTTTGGGAGCCTAGATTAATGGGCACAATCTGATTTATCTGTTGCTTTTGTAGTGGCAGTTATCAAGCTGTGTGAGCGGAATGGCATACTTAGCCTTGGAGGAATAAATGTGTGAAGAAGTGACTTGTACTGAATTTTATTATCGTATTGCAGGAAAAGCACTCATTTTCCAGTGATCCTCTGAAAGTATCACTATATTTACAGTTCAGAGTGCAATATAGATCATGCTCAAGAAAGCAGATAGATTCTATTGTGTTTTTTAATAATTACCTGAGTTTTATCAAATTTAGATAAAACATAAGTATTTTTCCATATTGCAAAAATTCAGTGACGGTCTCTTTCTGAGGATCGTGAAAGTGTTTAAGAATTCAAGTAACTTATGATCAAACAATAGCAATGGAGAAGGGCATCTAAACGAGCTTCTAAAAAAGAAGCAAGTTCAAAACCCATCAGCATTATGGAAGACTTTGGTTTGGAAGGTGTACAAATAGTTGCTCAACCCAGCTGTGTCAAGAACATCAGAACCTCCTTAATTGTTGAGACCAAAGTTCCATCTAGTCTAGCATTCTGTTTCCCTCAGCAGCTGTACAGGTATTTTTGAGTTGTCCTCTCTTCTCTTGACTTGTTCTCCCTCCGCCCAACTGGTATTCTGTAGTATATTGCCGCTTAATCTGGAGGTTCTATCAACTCCCTTGACATGCTGGTCATAATCAGTAGTTCAAGCTACTTTTTATTGAAGCACTATAATTTACAGCTGAGGATTAAATCAATCTGTAGGAATGAGGCAGAAATTTGTTCAATTTGGACTTTAATGCAAATGTACCTAGTTTTGCACTTCCGAACAAATATGCGAACCGAAACTCGGGTATTCTTTGAAATGTGGAGTGCTCCGAACTTTGCAGTGGAGTTCTCCCATCAAAAAAGATGCACATTTTAAGGAAATGAGCACACAAATATGTGTATGTTAGTGAAAAACAACATGAAAATGTGTTATATTAGACTAATCATTTGCCAAAAAATGTGCAGATTAGGCAAAATGCATGTATCAGGAGAAACGCACACAGAAATGAGTATGAATTTTCATGCAAACTTTTTTAAAAAGTAAAAATCTCAAAGCTTGAGACAAGCTAAATTTAAGTTTAGAAAAATGAGAAACTGAGTGAAACCAGAATTGACAGATTTGTCTATCCCTATCAATCAGTCAACAAAACACAAGAGTTTCTGATTTGGGAAATACCATCTATACTGAACCTGCTAGATCTCAGTAGCATCGGGGTTGTCAGAGTTGTCAGTTGCTGGAATCAGACATATTAAATGAGTGCACCTAGCAGTTGTGTTGAGAGTTTGTACAGATTACAGAAGAGAAGAGAAGAACGTGACATGGCTGTACTGTTTTCGAGTAGTATCCCCATGGTAACTTGCAGGGCTTGATCTTTCTCTCTCTCTCTCTCTCTCTCTCTCTCTCTCTGCCTAAAAGTAGGAGGTTATTATTTATTTATTTAAACTACTTATTCATTTAACCTGCTTGATATTATAAAGTCTCTAAAGGCACAATCCCATGCCAGTTGGGGAATGCTAGGAGTTGTAAGACTCTTTTCTGTCTAAACCTGCAAAGTGATTTACATAAAAATATATATATATAAAATACAAGATACAAGCCAATATAAAAACAATGTGTAGTATCCAATGTTAGTCCTACATAGAGTAGGCCTGTTGAAATGAATGGGGTGTAAATTAGTTGTGACTAAGTTGAGCCTCATTCATTTCAATGGGTCGGCTCTACATAGAACTAATATTGGATACTACCCAATATCAAATAATAAATAAAAAATGCATTGGAGAGTGTTCCAGAGGGTGGGTGCCACTATTGGGAAGGCCTGCGCTCGTGCCATTACCTGGCAACACATTGTTAGTTGTGGGATGATTAGTGAGGGCTCCTTGGAAGATCTCAGGAATTGATTTGCTGTATTTGGGAGAAGATGGTTGGCTAGGTATCCTGGTCCCAAGTTGTTTAGGGCCTTGACTGTCAGCAGTGAAAGCTTGAACATGGCTTAGTAGCAAATAGGCAGCCATTACGAGAGGATACTGATTAAGAGTGCAAGCCTATGGCCCCTAGTTGGTGCTGGAGGGGCCATAGGATGCTGGGATTTCCCCCTCCAAGGCTGTCAACAGAGCTATTACCTTGGAAGGGGAAATTTGAGCAGGGAATCCCCACACCCAAGTCCCCTGACTATCACAAAAACTGTGTGGCAGGAAGGAGGAGGAGGGAACAGGACATGCTGGTAGATGGGGGGGGGGGGAGGAGGTCATGGATCTAGTGGCCTCTCAGCTCCTGTCCCTGACCCAGCAGTGCAACTCAGCAAGATGCACTCATGAAATATTGCAAAGGAAGACAGAGAGGCTAAAAAGCCTCTGTTGCTCCTCCTGCCCATCTGGAAAGAGCCCAGCAAGCTATAGGGTGTTTGGAACCCTCCAATCTCAGAGGCTTCCACCACTTGGGTGTCAAACTCAAAGGATTGTGCCCTAAGAAGGGTAAAAAAATGTGTTGAGCTTTACAAAAAACCAACCCTTAAAACCAAATCAATAAAAATTTAAAAAGTATTTTTTAAAAAATCCTGAAAATGACTAGTACGCTACATTCCAAGTATGCTACATTCCAAGCCTACCCAGATGAATTTTAAACCTTAGAATTTGAAGATGTTCTGGTTGTTATTTTAATATTATATCAGTTTTATATGCTCTTTTAATCAGTTGTGTGCATTTGATTTATATTCTTCTTCTCCTCCTCCTCCTCCTCCTCGAGGGGCCTGGATCTCATTGGCAAATTCAATCAATCAATCAATGTACCTTTATTGGCATAAAACAACCACAAACCATACAAAAACATCATGACATCCTCCAGACAAACTAGTACTCTTACATTGTGCAATACAGCCTGCTAGTATAGTAGACAGTACTAATCTTCCTGCTGACTATTCCACCATGCCTCTGGGTGTAGCTCCCGGTCTTTGATAGGTCATTACATAATGGGCAAATAATGCAACATTTTCAAGCATTCCCCCGCCCCCACTCCGCAGATAATAGGGTCCGTAGGGTGTCAGACCCCGCGGATCCTTGACAATTTAATAAGATCTTTTCCAGATATCTCTGCCATTGGGATACGTGGAGAGAACAGTGTAAAAATATATGTTCATGAGTCTCAATGCAACCCCCACTACATAAACCTAACCTGGCTGAATATGGTATACTTCTGAACCTCCCCGTTAGTAATGCAGAGGGAAGGGCATTGCACCTAGCTAACAAACACTCTTCTCAATTGCAGATTGTACAGCAGCTGTAAGTATGGTGCCATTTTACCAGGCTTAACAGGCAGATGGAAATATAGTGGGGAGCACAAGGTATTATTGGCAAATATAGGTCACATCAGTAGAGTCAAACATGCTTGATGAGTAAAATATTTTATAACAGGAACATGAGGCTTTCCAGCATGACACTAGTTTAGATGTAATAGCAGGAAAGAAGTCACAGAAGGGGATTGTCCTCTGCTTTGTGGCTGTACACAGAGGCAGACTTCGAAGGGCATTCCTTCTGATCTAAGCATGACAGAAGTTCTATGCAAGCATTTGCCTGCAACACTTGTGCGACAAAACAGGGGAGAGCACACATGGCGAGTATGCATGGCTTACCCCCAAATGTCCCATTGTGCCTGGTGAGGCTAAAGATCTTCTTCACACATTCAGTCCGAAGATCTAAAATGGGGCTTGCAAGCGTCTTTGGCTGAATGTACTTATAAAGCTTCCATGATCACAAACCCTGCCCTATCCGGATTTCCAATCAGAAGAGATTTGTAGGCATGTACAGCTGAATGCGCTTGCAAGGCCCTGTTCAGCTAACGTGGCTGGGCACGTTGGGACCTTTCCGGGTGGGGCTTGCTTGTGTTGCAGGCAGACACCTGCATGGGGTAGAGAATTCAGGAAAAGTGACTTCCAAAGAATCCCAAAAATGTTAGGAGAAATGAACAGAAATTGAAGTTCACTTGAGACTGAAAACTGTGAAGCACAATGTGTAGATGAAATCTTGGGGTGCTTCCAGGTGAGTCTTTTATTGTGAAATTGGCCTGCTTCATTCATGGGATTTGACCCTACTAGCCTTTTAAGCTCCATCCGACGAGCGTTTCATTGCACGTTCGTTACTGGGCACTCACAGAGTTTGCTCAGCTCCCTGACAAGACGTCGTCTGCCTCCCGCGCGCCTTCCACCCCTTCTGGCCTTCCTCGTTCGACAAAAGAAAACCCCTCATTAAGTCTGATGTTTTTTTAAACTCAGAATTGCTGCTCTCTCCTGCTGTGTGCAGGAGAAACAGCGCCATAAGATCAGCAGACTCGATGGGCCTAGTGCTCTTTTGAAAAAAAGGAAGTAACTGAGGAACGACAACATGAAGGTAGGGAGCGTGTTAACCCCTGGTGTGATGGATGTGTGTGTGTGTGTGTGTGTGTGTGTGTGTGTGTATATATATATATATATATATATATATATATATATATATATATATATATATATATATATATATAGTGGAAGAACATTCTAACACCTAATCTTCCACCCACAGTTTCAAATGGTGCAGCTCAAGAAAACAGCAACATATGTTTCTTCTTATCTTCTGTCTCAGTTCTAAATATATTGATTTTTCTTTAATGAAAAGTTATGTGTTAGAAACCGCGGGGCAGGGGTGGGGAGGGAAAATGCCCAGCCCACTTTCCACATTCTGATCTCTCACCCACCCCATCTTGCCAAGCGCTGTTCAGAAGAGAAGGGTTCTTCCCCCACTTTTCCTTTAAAACCCCCACAAAACCCAGTTGCTCTGGAGCCAGCTCCCTCCAAAGGTGCGTGGATAAACATCTACTGCCTAGCAGTGAGCGACTGATTTTTTGGGGGGAAAAGGAAAGCCTCTTCCTGACCCAAACCTTCCCACCTGGTAGGTTGGGAGAGAGGAAAGTTCTGCTCTGAACCTAACCTGGCCCCTCTTTCCCAGCCTTGGGAACAGAAAAGTTTCCATATAGCTCTGTACCAGGGAGGCATGCAGGCAGAAAAATGCAAAGGCGGGGGCAGAGGGATACAGGAATCTTTTCATGCTCAAATTCAGCATGTTGAGGTACCTTTTATTGGGGGTTACTATTTAGTCAATAGTGTGTGTGTGTGTGTGTGTGTGTGTGTGTGTGTGTTAGTTTAATCTAACCCATCAAACGTTGCCACTTTAATTTGTATTATTATTGTATACTTTAAAACAAATTTCAATAAAATACATACTTTTTTTAAAAAAAGTGGGGGAAGACATTAAATATGGAGTATTAGAGGAAAGACTCTTTTACATGATTTAGAAAACAATCCTATGCCCCCTAGACAGCATGGGGGGGGGGGAATAGGATAGTTCACATTCCTGGATTTGAGATCAAAGACAGCGCTTGGACCCAGGAGTCTGAGCCCTCTGCCTCCTCCCTCTCATCCCCACAGCTGGTGCGGAGAGAATCACATTGGCTGCTTCTCCAAGCTTTTAAAGGCAACCTTGGAGAGAGGAGAAAATGGGCAGTTCTGTGGGTGGGGAGCAGAGGAGACTGGGGAAGCACAAATATGAGCTATCTCCAGCCTTCGCTAGCCTCCTTCCCTCACTACAGAGCCCTAGGTCATTTCCCCCCATGATCGTTCCGGGATCATCCTTGTGCATCCAAATGACACACAGGGGATCCCGGTGGCAGGCAGGGATGATCCCTCCATTTTCCTGGGATAATCCTTAGGTGTAGAAGGGCCCGTTAGATGGGCAAAAAGCCCATCTAACAAAAATGCAGAGTGGGAGAAGTGCAGAGACAAAGGTTTGCCTCCATGCTTCACATGCTTTGCATAGGATGCCCATCAGCCTCCGAGTTGGTTGATGGGTATCTGGATAGGATAACCTCCACACTGTAGCTGTACAAGGATCATGCAGTTTGATTTAATAGAGGAGGGAATTCAGCATCTGCACCCTAATGGGCTCATGTAGCCATCCTTCATAGGAGTGAATGGGGAAACTCACACTTGTGGGAGCTTTCAGTGTGCCTATTTGCATATACACAAGCTTCTAGACTGAGGGTTGAAGTGGCTCTTCAAACGCCATCTCGCTCACAGAAGGAAAGTGGTCATCTTCACATTAGGGACCTCCGGTACAACCCCTGCTGTTCAAGAGATCTCTCCACAAATGCTCTGATGGAAATGAAAAGAAACCTCCCAGTCGTGTCCTTTCTTTGTCACTTCTTAAAGGCACTCTTAGCGCATTGTAAATGATTAGATTATTGTACAGCAAGTTGAAGAAGAAAAGCAAAAGCAGCCCTAGCTGCCAGCATAATTTAGAAAAATGGATGACTCCGAAGACCTTCAGCATAAGGAGAAGGAGTGCCGCTGTTAACAACCCACAGTGACTCAGCTGCCACTTACGCTAAAGTAAGTAATTTTGCCAGTTACATTTGTTTATTATTGAATCAGAAATCCCCCAAGCTTTGAGTGTAATAGGGACTGTTAAAAAGAAATCGGATGCAAAGAAAGGGATCTGTTTGGGAAGAAAAGAGGAATAATTGAGGATGTTTAAGGGTTAGAGTGACAAAGAGGCTCTGACAGGTCATATATTTTGAACTTTTATTCTAGAAAGAGCTTTCTTGAAATTAATGGAACTTCACTGAGATGATTCCTGTTCTTAAGAATTCTGTCATATTTATGACACAGCAGGTCCAGCCCTACCGTTAGGTGGAGCAAGGAGGCTGCCTCAGGTAACTGATTGTTAAACGTCCTGACTGTTAGAGCAGTACGACAATGAAACCAGTTACCCAGGGAGGTCATGGGCTCTCCCACACTAGAGGCCTTCAAGAGGCAGCTGGACAAGCATCTGTCAGGGATGCTTTAGGGTGGATTCCTGCATTGAGCAGGAGGGTTGGACTCGATGGCCTTATAGGCGCCTTCCAGCTCTACTATTCTATGATTCTATGATTTGGAGTGTCATGAAAAGGAAACAAATCCTTAGTTATTCAATTTATAATTTTTCATGATAGGAAACAGGTGAGGTGCCTGTGGGATTCTTTGCACAGGTACCAAATAATTTGACTGGCCCTGGCCTTGGGTACTATGTGTCTTAATTTGGAGGAGAAGGAGCACCATTTGCAGTTCTGTGTCAGGCTGCCTCCGTGTTGATACAGAAAGAGACATCGCTATTATTATTTTTAATTTCATACCTTTAAAAAAAAAACTAGTTCTCATAGTTGAATGACTGAATAGTTACAACTTTTTTTCTGTTAGTAAACGAGGACCAGAGTAGTGAGATTGCTTAGAGTTATAGTTCACGTTTTGCTTTAAAACTGGGGTCCCCAACATGGCACCTGAGGGCATCACTGTGCTGGCAGACACCCCCTTAGTCCTCCCTGCCCCTTCTGATTTTTAAAAATGATTTTATTTATATTATTTATTTATTTTTAAAAACTGTCTGGGAGGCTGGCATGCAGGCCTCCAGTGTTATCCTTAGTTCCAAGAATGCCTTTGAACCCTATGTGGACCTTAGAGGCATTTGTAGAAAATAAAAATGGTGAGCTGGCTGTAGCCGACTTTTCTTTTCTTTTTAAGCATACCCAGCCCCCAGCAAAAATGAAATAAAAAAACATCTTTGGTGTCTCTGGGGGGGTTAGAGGGGATGACAAGGAACAAGAGGGTGTTTTTTTAATGCTGTGTGTGTGCATTTTTTCTGTGTGGGTTTTATTGGTGTGATGCATGTGTGTGTGTAAATACTGGACCCCACATCTCTGCAGAAGCATTCCAAGAAGGCATGGGAACCAATTCAGAGTCAAATGAGGAAGAGGTGGTGGAACTTTTCAAAGCCACCCAGATAATTCTCCATCCATGGGAATGCAAAGTCTTATGGTAAGGGAAGAGTTGGGAGTGATGGACCCCAGAATCAGACGTGGAGTAAGGAGGGAAGAGCAATTTCACCCTCCCTGAGGGTGGGACTGGAAATGACTCATATGGTGCCGGTTTTCTTTGCAACTTCCTAAAGGTGTATAGCTTCATGTAGTCTAATTAGTATTACACAAAAGCTGACTAGAGAATGTAGCTTTGTGTTGCTGTATGTGATTAAGTCTGTATCCTGAAGCACAGCTGACCTGGCTCTGGCTTGCATAATAAAAGCTTCTTACTAAGAAATTGTCTTAATAGAAGACTGGAGGCTTGGAACTCAACAGTGTGTTAGCAGGTTGGTTGGTTGGTTGGTTGGTTTTGGTGTGACATCTTGCGTGGTGTGTGTGTGTATGTGTGCATATGCATGTATGGTGGTGGTGAGGATTTTCCCCCTGGGATTTTGTTTTAGCATGGTATTTTAGCATGGTGAACCGCCCAGAGAGCTTCGGCTATTGGGCGGTATAAAAATGTAATCAATCAATCAATAAATAAATAATGTGTGCTGCTTGGTTTTTTCTTGTGTGTGTTTTGCCTGGAGGGTTTTGTGTGAGTGTGTGGTGTGGGCAGGTGTTTTGCCTGTGTGTGTTTCTCTGAGCACCACTAGTGTGTCTTCTGTGAAATGGGTATTTTGTTGTGCTTTGTGCATGCAAATATGTGATTTGGCATTTGGGGTTCAGATCTCACCTCTGCCTTGGACTCAATTTCTTGTCCCCCCAAAGTACCATTGAACTCAATAGCACTTACTTCTGAGTATGGGGCTTTTCATACATTGTCTTTGTCTTGGGTGGCTTTGACTCTGGTTATATGATGCAGCTGCTGAATCAGAGCCACCCCGGGGCAAAGAGCCAAAACTGCAGAGCAGAAGAGCACTTACCCCGACCTTTCCCGTTCAAATGAGGTCAACACGACTCTTCCCCATCTGTTCTAGCGTGGGCACTGCTCCGGGGGATGTTTCCAGGCAGAAGGCGACTTGCCATTGGTCGCCAGAAGCCACAGGAGGGGGAAGGGGATAGACCCAGCAAGCCCAATGGCTGCTGGAAAGCCCACACTGCCTCTCTCCATCTGGATAACTTGCTGCCACCCCGCACCAGTGAAACTGATGGGTTTGGCAGCAGAGTGGTGTCAGCTCAGCGCCGTGAAGCCAACCCCATGATGTATAGGATTGTCATATGAGTCTTAAAATTACTTGGATGAACTCAGCTGTGTCACTTTGATTAAAAAAAACCCAACACATTAGTGTACTTCCAAAATTGGCATACTTGTTTCATGAACTTCCAAAATACCTATACCTATTTTCTCTGTAAAATTAAAATAATGAATTAATACGATACTAAAGTTCATTTGGGGGGGGGGAATTCAAGAGTTCCCAAATGTGTATTCAGAAGCCCTTTAAGAAAGGTGACCTGGGATTATCTAAAATCAAATTATATTGTGAGGTTTGTGAGATCCAGATGTTAGCTCAATAGGTTTTTCAAGAAGGAGCGATGTCATGAAACGAATTTGAACAGGAGGAATTGATATCCCTTTTAAAATATCATTTATGGCTTCCTGAGGCCACTAAATTAAAGACTCCACAAACTAACACAACGGTAACTTTATTATTAAAGATCCAGAAGTAATATAAAAATTAACCAGCTATATCTCCTTATGCTGCTATTTTCTTCATCAAAATAAGTTAATGAACATAATTTAATTAGGGGGACTTCACAGATTGATAGAAATTGACATTGGTGAGATTATTGAGGGAATGGGAGCATCTTTTGAAAGGCAAAGGAGCATTTTGTTCCCCTCAAATCTGGCAATCCTATGCCCTAGCAGCAGGGTAGGTGGGTGAATCTTTTATCAGCCCTCTCTTATCTTCCTCTCCTCCTGGATGTTTCTCTTCCTCTAATAGTTGCTGCTGCAAAGTTTGTCAAGTGAAGCCACAGGAGACTGACGTGTGGAACAATGAAATGTTACTTAACTCTATTAAAGCTGCAGAAGCCGTACCCTCTTTTGTATCTGGTCAGGCTAATATAGCTCTGGCAGCTTTAACTGTTGTGATGAAGTGGGGATTTCACCAGGTGCTGCATGCATACAAATGACACCTGCTGACATTCCCTTTTCAATACAGCTGTTGAAGATACAGGAGCCTTGTCTTCCTTTCCAGATGGTCACCCTATGTATCACAAACTTCACGTAAAACTGTCCAACTGTTACTACAACAATTTTTAAAAGGTTGCTGCCTTACATTTCAATTCTGCATTCGTGTTCCCTAGAATAGCTTCCTTCCCCTGCATCCAGTCTAGAACACTTTGGTTCCTACCTACTGTCATTACATTCCTTCCCTGTGGTGCTTTCTATCCTCCCCCTGCTAGAGACACACGTATATCAGTCTTCTATAATTTGATCTGGGTGGCCATAACCTTGTTCACAGGCCTTGCTTTAGATGAAGATCAATCTTATCAGGGACTTTTTATAGAAAACACTGTAAGAGAGGTCTACAGAAGTCACTTTATCTACTGCTTCAGGGCTCAGATGGGGACAAATGTTTCATGTATATTATTAGCTTCAGTGTTCCCAATTTACTTAACCCTGAAGATATTGTAAATCAAATTCCAGGTGGCTGACATTTTTATCCACCTTATAGCCTGTACATAAATATGTGTACTGCATTAATATGCATATAGATTTTTTGGGGGGAGGTGAGGGATGAAAAAACAAGAGATTCAATATTTTTCTCCACAAGAATTATGAGTAGTCAATTGTTCCTTTATTGAACGTGACTGACTGTTCTTACAGCCTTGTAATTGAGAGACTCTATCAGCTTTAAAAATTGCATTTCATAAAAAGACAGATACACAGAAGAGACACTGGTTCATGGCTTCATGAACCAGTCTTCTCCAACTTGGTGCCCTCCAAATGTATTGAGCTATGTCTCCAAGGATACCCCAGCTGCCTGGAGGGTGCTAGGGCCTTAGCTAGACCTAAGGTTTATCCTGGGATTGTCCCGGGGTCATCCCAGTTCATGTAAATGACACACAGGGGATCCCGGGAGCAGGCAGGGACGACCCCGGGATAAACCTTAGGTTTAGCTAAGGTCTAGGTTGGGGAAGGTGTCAAAAACTATGGTTTGTGAAGCCATGGATGAGTAATGTAGACATGTGCTTCATGTCTCCCTTGTCCCTCCTCTTCCTTTTTCAGGCCAATTTGAGCATGGAGATCCTGGCTCGCATTAAGCCAAAGTTCCGTGTTAAATCCGAAACAGGGAACTCTGGCTTAATGTTGGCTAACAAACCAGGATAATGAACCAGTTTTCAATGTAATGGGAAATGCTGGCTTAAGGCAAGCCAGGATCTCCATGCCAAAGCCAGTGTTCTATGGCCTAATCTACACAAAGCAGGATATAGCAGTATGAAAATAGTATATGGTATGTGTCAATGGGCCCCAACAATTGTCAGTGCACTTCAATACCACTATAAAGCAGTAGTGTGGTTCCTTCCTTTTATATACCTCTTTCATACCACTTTCGTAGTGTAATATCCTGCTTGGTGTAGATTAGGCCTATGAGTGGAAGAAAGGGGAGGGGAGCAGAAGGCTTGGTCCGCTGTTGTTTTCTTTATACATGTTGCCTTTGGGTAATCTTATTCAATCTCATGGCCTCCAATATCATCTGTATGCCGATGATACACAATTATATCTTTCTTCTCTGGATCTTTCTCCTGATGTTCACGATCGTATCTCGGCATGTCTTTCAGATATCTCAGCTTGGTTGCTTCATCGTCGTTTGAAACTTAATATGGCAAAGACTGAATTGCTTGTTTTTCCTCCTAAACCTTCTCCTCATCTCTCATTCTCTCTTACTGTCAATGATGTTACACTTACTCCAGTTAAGGAAGCTCGTAGTCTTGGCTTTATATTTGATTCCTCGCTCTCCTTTATTCCTCATATTGAGGCAGTAGCTAAATCCTGTCATTTTTTCCTGTATAATATTGCCAGGATTCAATCATTTTTGTCTGTCTCTTCTGCCAAGACTCTTGTTCATGCATTGGTTATTTCTCGGTTGGACTACTGCAACCTTCTTCTCACTGGCCTTCCTTCTTCTCACATCAGTCCGTTGGTTTCTGTTCACCACTCTGCTGCTAAGATCATCTTCTTGGCTCGCCGCTCTGACCATGTTACTCCACTGCTGAAATCTCTTCATTGGCTTCCAATTCACTTCAGAATCCAATATAAACTTCTCCTGTTGACCTACAAAGCTTTTCACTGTCTAGCTCCTTCCTATCTCTCCTCTCTCATCTCACACTATTGCCCCGCTCGTGCTCTTCGCTCCTCTGATGCCATGTTTCTCGCCTGCCCAAGGGTCTCTACTTCCCTTGCTCGGCTTCGTCCATTTTCTTCTGCTGCCCTTTATGCCTGGAACGCTCTTCCAGAACATTTGAGAACTACAAGTTCAACCTCAGCTTTTAAAGCTCAGCTAAAAACTTTTCTTTTTCCTAAAGCTTTTAAAACTTGATTTTGTTCTGACTTTATACTGTTAGTTTTACCCTACCCTGTGCCTGTTTGCATTCTCTTCCCCTCCTTATTGCTTTACTATGATTTTATTAGAATGTAAGCCTATGCGGCAGAGTCTTGCTATTTACTGTTTTACTCTGTACAGCACCATGTACATTGATGGTGCTATATAAATAAATAAATAAATAAATAAATAATAATAATAATAATAATAATAATAATAATAACCCAGGTGGCCATTATGCTCACTTGCTCCTGCATGTTTGCGACTGCCTAGGGTTTAATCACCATGTACATTGATGGTGCTATATAAAATAATAATAATAATAATAATAATAATAATAATAATAATAATAATAATAATAAGGCTAGGGAGTAGCATGTGGCCACAGTGCTTGCACATAGCTTCATAAGCCATGGTGAACTTCTGAACATGGCCAGTATAAGAAGAGGCCACAGCTTACTTAGATACATCAATTAACTTAATTTGCTTATCAGAGATCATCAGTGGCTATGGACTCTCTGGTCAATAGGGTTGAATGTGTCTAATTCCTACTTGTTTAGCCATTCTTTGAGGCTGTCTATTCTGGACGGGAAATTTACTTTCTAGGATTTGCTTGCTTTTGAACTTTGCAAAGAAATGTAACAGGCTCCACTTCCTGCATGACATCACCCCAGTATTTACAATTTCATTCTCTATGCCCATATATATATATATATATATATATATATATATACATACATACATATATATATATATATATATATATATGCCAACTGGAGGTAACAATTCATACACTGGACTGAATTGGGCTCCAGCTCAGGGAAGCTTATATGCTGCAAGAGTTTTGTGGATTTACTTTCTAAAGAACCCATTTGATCAGGTATGCAAAAAGAGTAAAGTGAAAAGCCTACACCAGCCTTCCCAATCCTGGTGCTGGGGATGATGGGAGACATAGTCCAACACATCTAGAGGACACCTGGTTGTGGAGTACTGGCCTATGCATTTGTGGGGCTTGCACTGAGTCTGGAATAATTTACCATCCCAGACCGGAAGCCGTGTGTTCAGAGTTTAGGAAGTGGTAAGTTATGGACCATTTGGACTGCTCTTCCATGAACTGTAGACAGACAGCACCAAGCTGCAAAATACATGCAGAATTCTACGGCTTGTTTGCTTTGTGAAATTGAAAAAGAAACACCATTACTAGAAGATATTACAGTACATTTTATGCAATAGACATCATTTCATTGTATGCTCATCTATTTCTGCACATGTGAAAGTCTGTTGAATGACAGTTGGTTTGGCCTCTAATGCCCCATGTTGTTTACCATTTGCCATTGGGTTTATTTCTATTTGCTTTTGCTTTTCAGTGAAGAGTTGCTGCAGCAGTCTTCAAGTGTTACCAAATTCCTTTACTATACGTTGTCAGGGTGGGGGTGGAAAACAGTGAATCTGAAGAACAGCAATGAATCACTGGATGATTTGAATGGCTCTATCACGTCAAAACAGAATATAAGAAATATCTCTCTCTCCCCTTCCCTCCCTCTCCCCCCTTCAAGATAGAAGTGCCTTGTATTATGGAATCATAGAATTGGAAGGGACCTTGGAGGTCAAGTAACCCACCCACCCTGTTCAATGTAGTTCTCTACAACGCAGGGCACTGATACAATGTCCCTGACAGATGGCTCTCCTGCCTCTGCTTAAATACCTCCCCATCCCCAGGTAGATTGTTCTCCTGCTGACTTGCTATTTATATATTTGGGTGACTGAACCTCCTGTCACTGGACATAGTTTCACACACACTCACACCAGCGGAGGTTGGTGGCTCTAATGTCATGGGGTGTCAATCCACTCCGTGTTTCAGTTAGAACCAGTCAGAACCCTAAAGGAGCTATCCAAAGTGCTTCACCTTGTATGAAGCACCTTTGATAGCTCCTGTAGAGTTCTGATGGAAACCTGGACCAGATTCACCGACCCACTGGAATCAGAGCTGCCAACCTCCACCAGCTCACTTATTTATTTACTTTCTTATGGGACTGCCCTATTTACTAATTTACAAGAATGTGCGGATGGCAAAGGGGAGTGTACAGTTAAGGGTGCTATTTATAAAATTGAGTGTTTGGAATGTAACTCCTTTTATATTGGTGAAACTGGAAGACCTCTTCTAAAAAGATATAAGGAGCTGTTGGATGATATTCAGCATAATCAAACACGTCCTCGGCCGCTTCATATGATGGAGAAACATGCTGACAGAGCAACTTTAGTAAAGATCTTTGTGCTAGCCGTAGAACGGAGGCTCCAAAGGAGAAATGTTACTGAGGGAATGTTTATTGATAAGCTGGAAGTTGATATCAATGTAAAGGATGAGATGAAGGAAGTCATTGAATAAAGGTGCTGATTCTTAATCCATGTTCCCTCATGGATGTTGGCCTGTTCCTGATTGGTTCTGGCTGAGCTTATAAATGGTATTGTAGCAGACTCTAATTTATGAGTGAAGCTGGTGTTTTATACCAAATGGTTCATATATAAAATTTTTAAAAACATTTAAATCCATAAATTTATAAACTGCTGGTGGGCATTTGTTTTGTTTATTATTTATTTATTGCATTTCTATAACTCCCAATAGCTAAAGCTCCCTGGGCAGTTTACAACAAAAGCAGCAACTACTACTATAACAACAACATCAACAACACATACACATGGCACTTGTCCCATATAACAAAAATATCAATGCGTGTTAGAAAAATGATAGGTTTTATGCCATCACTATGCCAAATTTGGTGATGTGGCATGAAATAAGAGTCTTTTTTAAAATTGTGTCTTTCCAAAGCAGTGTTTGGGTGGTCTAGGATTCAAGGCATCTTTATTGAATATAGTCTTCTTTTAAACAAATAGTTTTGCCATTGGAGATATTTTCCATGTATCTCCACCACTTTTTGCTGAAGTCCACAAAGCGAAAGGTTTGTATGGGGCAATGGCATTCCTGTCCAGCAGGTGTCACTGCAGCCAGTTGGAATGGAAGGAATGACTGAGTGAGGGACAGTGTAGATAAACGAAATGATGTGGGACTTGATCACTTAATAAGAAGCAGCTACAGACTGCACGTTTTCATTGATGAGAAAGAAATCCGGTCAGAGTTGGTTGCCAATTCTGTTGGTGAATTTAGCAAAGACGAGCTGCACATTTGTTCTTTAGTTGCAAAAGGGGATACATTCAGTATATTATTTAAGTATATATTAAATTCAATTTCTTAGATTTTTTTTTAAAGCTTCAGACCCAATGCTCTACACAGAACAAAGTCGTAGGCTTTTTCATTATCCCCACAGTAGCTAGTTCACAGAACACATGATATCTACTAAACTTGCAATAGCTGAAATATATGTTGTAATCTTTGGCCCAGCAAGAAGTAGCCTGAAAATGATCTGAGTTTCTATACAATTGTTTGTATAAATTACCTTCTGATAGGTAAGGAACATTTTGTTCCCTGGCCTGCAAACTGTGGTTATCATACGAATAAAGTCAACCATAGTTTCCTTCCTAAGACATGTACATTGAAGAAAATCTTGCATGAATATGTGGACAGTTTAGAAAACAATCTCCAGCAGTTGGATCTAGATTAAGTCATACTTCGAGTAGACCCATTGAAATCAATGGGACTTGGGTTCATCATGATTACTTTCAGTCCCATTGATTTTAATGGCTCTACTCAAAATATGACCAAAACTGGGTTCAACCCCAGTAAAGTGTAATCAAAACATTATTTCCAAATAATGTTGCATTGTATTCAGTACTAGCTCCAGGTTTTTGAGGGCTCTTGAGAAAGGCATCATCAATGGGCCCCCTCTCTGGGGGCTTACCACCTGTCTTCTTACCACCTTTGTCACCAACAGCTATTGCTCCTCCTTTTTCTTATCATTGCTTGCTTGACATGCAGAGAGCCATTGAGCAAGTAGATGGTAACATTCCTGCTCCTCCTTCTTACCACAACCATTGGCTGGGCCAAACCAAGAGGCAGGTGAAAAGGCAGCTTGCAATGGTAAAGAAGAGGAGCAACTCTAGGAGGCTTTTGCCAGTGGGCCCCTGCTGGAGTTTGGTCCCTTGGAAGGTGCCTGATCATACCTACTCTTAATGCTGGCTCTGCTTGTATTATTTAATTTAAGTCGAATGAATTGATTATGATGTGTCCTGTCTAGCATTAAGCCATTTACACATAATAATCACAATCACCATTTGATGTCCCTGGCATCAGATTTCAGTGTACAGGTTGAATTGCATTGCCTCTGTGAGGGACCACAATATTTATTCAATTATTTAACTTCTAGCACTGTACCATGGATGGATCTTAACAATGATTCATCGAGTTGCATCTTGAGCATGTATTTTCCCCCTTCAGGTCTTCAAATGTGAGGCCCAACTGAAGCTTTGTTGCATTAGTTAAAAAGAGTGCACAGAGGCCTTCTCTTATACCTGTTTATAAGGCTACTGGTTAAAGTAGAGGATATGGAAACAATTTTGTGTTAACTGTTATATTGCTAATTTAAGAATCTTGTAGGCTATATAGCACCTTGAAAGTTGGTTGTGTCATGAGGTTTCAAGGGTAGGAACCCAGAAGTGGCCTCTAGGTGACAAAAACTTATACTTTTTAAAGTAGTGCTTCCCCCTGATGACATGTGCTTCCTCCCACCCCTCTACATATGAGGCTTCCTCATATTCTGGAACCCTGAGATCTATGGAGTGAAAATGGTGGTTGTGGTGTCAGTAGGGAGGTAAATCCACTCTGGGTTTCAGTAAAAACCAGACAGAACTCTAAAGGAGCCATCCAAGGTGCTCCCACAAGCAACAATGCTTGAGATTCAGCACTTGTGTTGATGGTGGATGGGTGTTGCTTGAGATTCAGCACCTGTGTTGATGGTGGATGGTTGTTGCTTGAAATCCAACACCTGTGATGATGGTATTGATCACACCCTAAAGATCCCTGAAACTGCCAGAAGTGGAGGTGGCAAAGACCTCTGCCACACAGCTTGCAGAGCTACTGAAAATAGCCAACAATAGCTAGCTAGAGTAATGGTCCATTGAAATCAGCCCTCCCCAACCTGGTGCCATCCGGATGTTTGGACTTTAACTCCCATCAGCCCTAGGCAGCAAGACAATGCTCAGGAATGCAGGGAGTTGTAGACCAAAACATTTAGAGGGCACCAGGTTGTGGAAGGCTGATCTAGATGGAATAAGGCAGTTTCATATGTTCACTATGTAATGAAATATGGAGTAGTATAAGGTTGCATATTCAGACAGAAAAAAGTCCTACAACTCCCAACATGGCTGGCTGGGGAATTCTGGGAGTTGTAGGACTTTTTTTCTGTCTAAACATGCACAGGATTGCACCCTTAATGACCTTACAGATTAGTGACTCTGGTTTGTAAAAGATTCCAGATTATACGTGCAAATAAACCATATATCACAAAAATTCCATAAGCCTCCAGTGACCTGATTCCAAGGCATCCAAACCTGGGTAAAACACTTGAACCCTGGAGTTCTTACCAATTGGAGAATTGGAGTGCAGAGGTATAACAATAAGCAGATAGAAAGATTTGGAAGACTCAAATTTTGATGGTATTCAGGTTTGTTAGGGAAAGAAATCTAAATGTGTATAAGGCCAAGGTAGGAGGAAGAGAACAATTCTTCTTTTAACCTTTTCTTTGAAAAGTACATTTTGCTGTCATGATATTATTACTTTTTAGAACATTATTATTACTTTTGTTCTTGACTTTTGTCTCCAATTATATTTGTGTCTGTGCCTTTAAACAAGACAAGGTACCTTCTGGTTATATTGCTTTGACAAGTCTCTTGTGATATATGCCACATAGATTACTGGTTCGTTGCTGCCGTTGTTAAGTGCATCGTTTAAATAACACATTATGATTTATATCACTTCACCAGCGCTCTGATCTAAAGTCTTTACTAGATAGTGGGGAAATGCATATGATTTATAATTTCTGGACTAACGTGGCTCCGGTAGTAATTAGAGCGTATCTGAGGAATTTGCAGTATGTTTCCCATGGTGATCCCAAAGACTTATGCTTGTGATGAGACATTTTGCTTCCTGGATCTGTCTCTTTTGAATACGTGAAAGATATGAGAATAGGATTGTTAAGCATCTTCAGATAGGTTATTGCAGAGCTAATGGAATGGTGTGGCTTTTTCATGATGGAGATGGATGTGCATTCTTAATGCGGTTTGCCATGGCCTGGGCACCACATACCTCAAACATTGCATCTCTCCCTATTAGTCACCATGCCAACTATGGTATTTATAACCACGTTTTTATACTACCCATTAGCAATACATTCTCTGGGGGTTATACAGGGATGTGGATGAGGATTAAAAATATAAAGTGTAAGAATACGAGTTGGATCCAGGATTTGCCTTCCATGAGAGGGAAGTCTCCTTTTGCAGAAGTTCTTTCTACCTGATTTTTTGGTATCCCCTCCCACAGCACCCTTCATTCAGCAGGGTCACCTGGTTCCCTGTGTAGCATTTGCAGGAGGCTGGAGGGGCTGCTGTGAGAAGGAGGGGGCAGGGAGGTCCATTTCTCCCAGCACAGTTGATCCACCAAAACCTTTTAAGATAAAAACCAAAAACAAATTTAAACAGCATCTTAATAAAACTAGCAGTATAAAAAACACTAAAACATATTTTTAAATCTGAAAAGCTTGGGGAAATAAAAAGGTCTTCACTTGGTGCTGAAAAGACCACAATGTAGACATCAGGCAACCCTCTCTGGGGAGGGCATTCACAACTGGGGTGCCACCACTGAGAAGGTCTTCTCTTTAATAGCCACCTGCCCTATGTCCTTTGTTGGGGCACCTGGAGAACATGATGTTTTGGATCTGGGAAAGTATATGTGTAGGAGAAGTCATCCAATCTGTCCTTGCATCATGCTCGACTTCTACAAAAAAGATGCCTTATACCAGGTTAGACCAATGGTGTCTGGTGGCTCTGATTTGGTTAGGGCTGTGAATCCATTCTGGGTTTCAGTCAGAACCAACCAGAACCCTAAAGGAGCTATCCAATGTGCTGGGCCCTAACCCAACTGGGTCAGTCAGAACCCAGCTGGTTCTGACTGAAATTCAGAGTGGATTCAGAGCTGAAATTGAAGCCACCAGCCTAGAATGACTACAACTTAAAGTCAGATTGGCAATTCCTCCTCAGGTGAAGCATCTTGCTCATTCATGCAAAGGTCTTTCCCATCTCCTGCTACTTCAGATCTTTTTTAAGTGGAGATGACAGGGATTGAACCTGGGATTGGGCACATGCAAAGCACCTCTGCTACCACTGAGGTAGAGCATGGGTAGGGCACTGTCACGCCTAGAAGCACAGTGTTTCCATTATTTCTCCAAGTCTATGGACTGACTTCTGCCAGAGTTCCCCTTTCTTGCTTGTTTTCGAGTGGTCTAAAAGAGGCGCATATTTTTCAATGGGTTTGGTCCTGGCGGGCAGTCTTTGCATTTTTCAGAGGAATGCTGCATTTTGGGGAGTTGGATTTATTCACATGTTTTACAGTGCAAACTCATGACTTCTAGTGCTGTAGTAGGCCCAGGGCTCGCAGGGTCGAAGTTCTGGGACTTTTCTGATTAGCAGGCATAATGACAGCCCACCTCCTACCCCTTCCAGGCTTCCCTCATCTCTCTAAGTTTAGCTGCAGTCCTCATAGTAGTTGGAGGCAGGGAATGGATTTTCCCAACAATACTTTGCTGCGAGCTATTTCTGCTGTAATGCCAAGTATTTTGGAGCGGCTTGATCTTGAATGGGCAATTAGGACCCATTGGGTAAAATCCAACATGAGTCCTACTTAGAGTAGAGCCATGGAAATAAATGAGGCTTAAGGTAGTCATTACTGGAAGGAGAAGCCAGAATTATGTGTTCAGACACCTGAAACCTCATATAGATGGCTTGATTAGGCTGCTATACCATTTCTGTACATTTATATTTGAGTAGCGTTCAATGCCTCTCGTTCCCTCAAATCTTGCTAATTGCTACATTGTTGTTTCCAGAGTCTTACAGTTCATATCTATTGGCAAGCCAGATTTTGACAGGAGAGATTTGGACAATTGCTTTTTAGCCCCCCATTTCAGATTGGACTTCAGGAACTCCTGGAGTCTGGCCCAATCAGAAATGGACCCATGACTTCTTGATGCTGTATTCTCAGATGTTTTTTTCCCTGCGGGTGGTAAATTCATCTTCATTGGAGAGGAGGGCTCCAAGGAATGCTATCAGAAGGCATATGGACTTCATATTTTCCAAAACTGAATCCTGAACTCAGAACAATAGTTTGGACCTCCAGGAAATTAATCTGTTTAGTCCAGATTTTATTGGATCTTCTCAACACTCTTCACCAGCCTCTTCTTCTGTCTAGTTTATATATTGCTGTTTAGATTTTATATTCGAACCTTCAAAGGCAAGAGAATTAGATAGAACAACTGATTTGTCATTAATCAGTTCAGATGGGTCTGGCAGAAGACACAAGAGCCTACAGATGTTACAAAGGCCAGGTAGCCATTCTAACATCAGAACAGTCTACTATGTTTTTTCCCATGATGGCAAGACTTCAACAGTGCAATAAACAGGAATGGGAACATCATGTTGCTTTGAACCTGTTTTGCTTCTTGAATATCTATTACTCAGACTGCTACTGATGAAGTAGTCTCATTTAAGCTGAATGGCAATCACTCCCTGATCCGCTCCTAGCTGAAGAATCTGATCGATGTGAATGCACCGAAACAATTGTTCAGTGACTGTTTGAGTCTCCTGGATTGCTGATGAGCCCAGAGATAGTCTTACACTTAGATGCTCAATTCTGTCCCAGCTTCCAAGCTATTGAGTGAACCAACCAATCACACCTAGAAAGGTTCCAAGTACATGACAAGCATTCAGTATCATCCAGCATTTCAAAATTCTTTATTACATACATAGATTTTAAACACTCCAAATGCTATAACTGAACTTAAATCATTTGCAGCTCAATTCGATGCTTATTTGTTTGGAACATGGTCCACTGAATCACAAGATTCATCTCATTTTAGGATGCTCAGATATTTTGTTCTGTCTTGCCAGCTTTGCAATACAAGTTCAGTGATCTCCAGACTTCAATGCCATCATGCTTGGTTCTGAGTGATCCTCATGACTGAGCTGAAAATACTATCTGTATTTTCATTTCAGCCAGGGATTTAATTCAGGGCCAGCCCAACATATTTCGCTGCCTGAGGTGAAGGGCAAGTTGGTGTACCCCAACCCCCATTTGATGCACAAAAGCCGAAATCTTTCTTTGACACTGGCCATGGAGCACCATCCTCCACCACACCAGAAGGCAGCAGGCTAGTTTAGGGGGTGCACAGCAGGCTATGTGGCTTATAGTTCTCTCCTCCAACAGCTTGCTGCCACCTCCCAAAATCTGTCACCTGAGATGGCTGCCTCACTTTGCCTAATGGCAGGGCCAGCCCTGATTTATTTAATCTGAGAGGGCTAGTCAATTTCATTTTCCTTCATCTCCCCTCCCCTCAAGCAGGGATGGATGAAACTGTCAGTTGTGCTTTCTCCTGCTTTCAAATTTTAAAACCTCTTTTTGCCCATATAAGGAAAAAAAGTGAAATTGGGTAAATTCTTAGCTTAAGAAAAAGGAAAGGAAAGGAAATTCTCACCCATTTGCATGGGCCAAATTCAACAGGTACAGCTACTTCTAGTGTGGAGAGCACTATGTTGTAACTGCCTTCCATCTAGCTCTTAAAACTGAGGAGTTCGTCAGAAAAAGGTGGCAACAACTCTAATTCAGTGCCACAAATAGGGATTCAAACCCAGACCTCCTTCTTTCAACCAAGGCAATTGACTCTCTTTATAATTTTGTTACAAGGCCAGTAGGGGCAGTGGAGGCTGGTGCCTCTGATTTCAATGGGGTGGTCTGACGTAGGAGCCACCAGCCTCAACTGAATGGTGGTCACAAACATCTGAGCAACGTTCTAGAGATTTTGCTGGAATTTCACCCAAAATACAGTCAGCTTAGGCTGTGGTTTTGGTGGGGCTGTGAATCCATTCTGGGTTTCAGTTAGAACCAACCAGAACTCTAAAGGAGCTATCCAGTGTGCTGGACCTAACCCAAAAGAGGTTCAGTTTGGCTGGTTCCGACTTGAATCCAGAGTGGATTCAGAGCTGAAATTGGAGCCACCTGCATACAATGACTACAATTTAAGGTCAGTTTGGCAATTCCTCCTCAGGCAAAGCATCTGAAGAATTTTGAAGGAAACCCAAAAAGTTTCACGTTGACAAACAACATTTCTATAAGTGGCCATAGCTCAGTGAGAGAGCATGCAGAAGAACTCAGGTGCAATCCCTGCTTTGTATGTGACAATTCAAAGGATCAATCCCTGCCATCTCCAGCTGATGGGAACAAACACTGTCCAGAACCCAGGATGTTGCTGCAAATCAGCACAAGCAAATAGTAGATTAGATGGACTCATGGCCGACCTGGTAAAAGGCAGCATCATGCATTTTCAGGGGGAATTCAGAACGTTCTTAAATTACCATACGATTAAATTTGAAGCAAATTTGTAGGTTTGTCCTTAGGGCAAAAACATAAGAAGAACCCTGCTGAATCAGACCAAGGGCACATCTAGTCCAGTATTCTATTCATACGTTGATCATCCAGTTGCCCACTGGAAGCTGACAAGCAGCATGTGTGTGCAGCAAATTTAGCCCAGCATTCCCCAAACCAGCACCCTCCAGATGCATTGGACTACAACTCCCATCACAACTCCCAAACATGCTGACTGTGGGTGATGAGAGTTGTAGTCCAACACATCTGGAGGGTGTTGAGATGGGGAATACTGGTATAGGGACATTAAAATAGTTAGAAATTACTCAGAGGAGTTTGGACACATCAATCCTTGTTTCCTTTCTACCCCAATGTTGCTACTATCTGTGGCCAAAATGTTGTAGTAGGGCTGGGGAGGATCAGGTTCAATTCTCCACTTAGCTGTGCAGCCCTCTGGGTGACCTTGGCTCACTCACCATCTTTTAGTCTAACCTACCTCACAGGGTTGTTGTGATGCTAAAACGTTTTTGGAGGTGGGGAAGAGAAGACCTGTGTCACCTGCTCTGTCCTCTTTGGAGAATGGGAGGTATTTAAATGCCATCCAATCCATCAGTAAAATCAAAGGTCTTGAACCTACAGTACTATATTAGCTGGAAATGTTGCCAAGTTGCTCAGATTGACAGGAATAGAATATTACTAGAGAGCTAAGGTCAAGAAATTGAATATTAATATCAACAAAAAAATAATGAGGGCAAGGAAGGCTACTTTGAAAGCAAGTTTTTTCTTTCTCTTAAAAATTATCTTACTAAAATAATTATTATACAATGTTTCCATTTCCCAAGTACCTCCAAAATTATAGAAAGACTGATAGATAAAAAGTAGTGAAAAATCCCTCACAAACACACACATGCCTAAGAATAAAATTTGAAGTGATTCTTCATTCAAGATGATTGAGTGAAATTTACCCACACACCAGCCTGTGAGAACCATATATTCGGAGACATTATAATGTTCTTACTGCTTTTCATGTCTACCACGTAATTGCAACATAACATGCACTTGCTCTGTGATGGTAACCTACACATAAAAAGATATTGGTCTCCTGCTGAATTGTCCCCACAATCCATTCTGGCTAAATGAAACACTGTTCTGCTACTTCTGTTTCAAAATCATGGTAGAATTTAAAACTCTCTGGATCGTATGGACCCATGCCATTTTTTTTATGGGTGCACAGTCCAGCAAAAAGCATAACCTCCTCTGAAATGAATGGTAATTGTACAAGAGGATAAAAGCATTCATGGTCACTTGCATCCCTGGACTTCATTCATCCCTGAAGGATTTCCTACCATCTGTGCTGATTCCCTATTATTTCTGCAGGGCAGCGACTGCCAGCTGTCTGACCTGGATCCTGTCCCAGCATCTAGGATTCAAGTGTTAGCTTACAAACTATAGAGAACGATAGTTCCAGTTTTGCAATTTTATCCAGCTATTGAATTCATAAGATGGCTGGACGCAAGCCACTAACTTTCAGATTTACCTCTCCCCATCTGCAAAGTAAGATCAAGAAGCATAATAGATGAATTAAGCCAAATGAAGTCTTAGTCGGAGATCCTAGTTTGTCAACCATGGCAGAAATGGCCTTTGCTGAGGTGTTGTGCAACACTAAAACATGGGAATCATGAGTCACTCCTATGGCCTTAGTGACCTTCACTATTTCCAGACCAGCAAGATTTTGGCTTCACTTTCTACCCATGTACTGCTAGTGTTAATCTAACCAGAAGTCATAGCAACATAGGAAGAGCCATCCTGGATCAGACCAAAAGTCTATCTAATCCAGCATTCTGTTTACACAGTGGGCAACCAGATGCTGATGAGAAGTCCACAAGCAGGCAGAACATGAATGAAAATATGCCCTCCTGTTCATGCTCCATTGGCATTGAGAAGCATTCTGTATCTGATGCTGGAAGCAATATAGCAATCATGACTAGTAGCTATTGATAGCCTTATCCTGCACTAATTTGTCTAATCAGTCTCTAAGCCATTCAGGTTGGTGGCCATCACTTCTTCTTGTGATAGTAAATTCTAGAGTTTAACTGTGTGTTGTGTAAAGTAGTACTTCCTCTTCACAAAAGTCTGACCAATTCAAATTCTCTAGAAAAGGAGATCCACAAAGTTCTGAATCTCCGAG